>NW_018020596.1:296864-298281 GCF_002006095.1 Pseudomyrmex gracilis
TATATATACATATATATATATATATAATATATATATATACACACACTTTCGGATATATATATATGTATATATATGTATACGTATTAACATCATAATATTTGAAATTATCGGTCGATATGTAACGTAAGTATAATTATGACTAAGTATAATTCATGCACACATTACATAAGGGTTGATTCTTTTTGATAAGTTATCTACGATCATAACACAGAGAGAAACAATGCCATCTTATCTGCAATATAAATCATCGGATGCATGTGATATCGCAACAACGTTGCAAGGTTTGAACAAATTTTTAATAAATTGCAACATCGCACTAATAACCGAAATATCACTTGTCGCCGCTACATCGAGGGAGTGTGTCGTCGACGATAAAACAATGCGCCTCGGACGAAATTGATCCGGATTGATGTCTTTTTTCTTTCGCTTTTCTTTCTCTGTTTTCTCCCAAAGCGCTTCGTTTTTCCGCGACAACTTTCGACTACCGCTCCCATTTCGCTGTATAACCGATCAGTTTTTATACAAATATATACAAAAGGAGCCATCCGCGTCTAGGAATGATATTCCTCCTTGCGCTCGAGAATCGCGGATCGATAGTCGCGCGCAAAAAGATGTCTCCCGAGTGCGTCCAGCGAGAGTGTTATGTCTCTGCCTGCCTTCTTGTTTCTCTTCACTTTTTGTTTTATTTTTTAGACATAGCGAGTATGTGGTTCCTATTTTGACGGGCTTGCCTTTTTCATCGGTGAAAATGAAAAACCAAAAGGCCCAAGACTTAAGGTCTAGCGCATAAAACTAAAAGCGAAAGTGGACGTTGTTGTACAGTCGAACATTATCATATTGTACAATCCGCTTTGTTTTTTTTTTTTTTTTGCTACTAACTGGATGGAGCGCGATTTGCTCGCGAAGTGCCTCGTGTGATTTCTGTGATTTGTTGTTTTTCTCATCTCCGAGAATCGAATTGGCGCGAACTTGCAAAAGAGCGCGTAACGAGAAAACGCAACGTCGTAACTTCTCGCGGACAAGAAATCAGAAAAAAAAAAGAAAAAGAAGGAGACACGTTGCGTGTTGTGTGTCTACGCGTTATAAACAAGATCTCCCGGAGATATGGCGGCATACAACTTTGTTCGCAGAAATACAAAAAGAAAGAGAAAGAGGAAAGAAGAAAGAAATAAAGAGAAAAAAAGTTATAATAATTTAATAAGATAAAACGCAAGAAAAAAACAAACGATTGTAGTCTTTTTTTTGTACACTTAAAAATCGTTCCTTTAGTCGTACGCTTTATTAAGAATGTACGTATGTACACATATACACAAATGTACAGAAAACCCATGCGATGGGTTTAAATGTCCGCCGTAATATGTTATTGTTATTATTATTATTATATAATACAACGAGCGCGAACTAGGTAGAAAGAGTA
>NW_018020596.1:299032-390497 GCF_002006095.1 Pseudomyrmex gracilis
CACCCACCCTAAACCTTCAATCCCCTGTCGTCAACAATTTTGTAAGAATCCGTATCACACCAGACATCGTCTTTGGCTCGGGTCGTTCGTTGGCTCTCGCATCTCGCCAACGAGTCTTTATCGTCAAAAGATTGTGGCGAAACCCTTCACGGTTCCAACCATATAATTGCCCCTCTAAGTGTAGGGGTGACAGAAAATTTGAGCCCTGAATCAATTTCACGAAAGAGAATTTTTAAGTTTCTCTTTCCTTTTTGACCTTGAGCCCGGTACCGTTGGCGTCTTCGCCCAGAATAGTGGCTATTTCACCCTGCATAAAGGCCCATGGGACCTGACTATTCGCTAGCGGGCACTTCTCACCGCTCGGGCAATAAACCTGAAAAGAACAATAAAATTGATTTTTTTTATTGTTAATTTAACGAGAAAAACAACATCGAAACATAAGAGAATCTGAAATTCTTACCTCCGATCCGGCTCCCTGTCTCTTTATACTGTCCCGGCTGCACGGGAAACAGAATTTGTGATGCGGTACACTGGGACACTGAACGAAATGCGTGTCTTCTAAACGTTCCTGGCATAGCGTACACTTTAGAGTAGGCGCAGAGACCGGTTCAGCACCAGCAGCCGCACCTTGTGCAACCGCACCTTCAGACGATGTTGTCACAGTCGTTGATGACACCTGCCTTGAGCTACTAGATCGTCTGCCCGACGAACCTGTAAATTAACGTTAAAATTTCTTATAAAAATATATACAACAGATAAAAAAGTATAATATAGATAAAACTAACCAAACTGAAAAACGTACCTGAACTATTCGGACTGTGTTGAGAACCTCTAGAAGCACTGCGTTGCTGAGCACTTGTGGCCGTAGTCGGCGGACTTCTGCTAGTAGGGCTAGGATTGTTCGGCGGCTGTGGCACAGGTTCCGGTGATGTCAGATTATCAGCTACTGACATCAGGGCGGCCATCGGTGACGGACCATTTGCCGAACCCTGAAAGAAGCAACATCATCGTCAGCTGACGCGTTTCTAGATTACCTGTTTGTAATGAACTTGTTTGTAGGCGTATCGCGAGCCAAAAGGCACGCAGAGATGTTCGTCACGCGCAGATAAATATGGAACGATGTCTATGAATGGACCCGACCGAGCTCAGCCAGGCAATAATTGCAACACACACGGCACGTACGTACCTGATGATGATTCGACTGTGAATTGTCATTGGCGCTTTCCTGAGTCGGCGGTGGAGGTGGTGGAGGACTCGTTCTTGGACGAAGAGGTGATCCTCCACCATTTGCCGCAACGTTGGTCGGTGCCAATGGTATGGACGGTCCGACATATGCTCCTGAAAAATTGTATTATTGAAATACAAGTCGTTTCTTAACTCAAGGATTTATTAAATATAAATACGAGCTTCAAACACACAGAACTGAGAACTTTCTAAGACGAATAATCAAAATATAATAATAATCACGCGAAATTCGAGTATCTTTCATCTTGAATGTATTTTTCGTTTTTTTTTCTTTTTTCTTTTTTCTTTTTTTTTTGTTCAGAACAAGGTTAAATCCGCGAAGAAAACCTGACACGGGAATAAACGTTGCAATTTCAAGACGCGAATGACATTACCCGTCGCCATTTATTATCGAGAGAATTCTCAGATTAGCCTTGCCTACTTCCCACTTTTTGCTATGTGCAATCTGCGTGGAATGTTTCACCCCTGTAATGATCGCTTTTATAGCACAATGACTTTGTTAGCAGACAGAAATAAATTATCATTTTTCCTCCCAGACACTCTCGGCGCGACGCCGACGCTGATAAAACAAAGGCGAATAATGTAAAACGAATCGTTATCATCCGTTTGATTACGTCAGTGACAATGGACCGTTAACACTCGCGCGAGAAACCTTGAATCGAGATTTCCACGGATCTTGCACAGATCTGCGCATTAACGAATCTAATTGCAAAAGTTGCCAAGTTAAAATAATTTCTCTTTCTTAATCAATACGCGAGAGTTTAAATGCTTAAACAGATTTTTCTTACAGAGACGCTATGATAACATTTCTTTTCATCTTGCCGATCTCTCTGCACACACACAAAACGATCACGTATTTATTTTTAAACTGTGAAATAAATGTATTTGACTACATTTAAGCTTCACAAAAAAATGATCATCGGCGACACGTCTGCGCGAAGGGTTGAAGGTCCGCGGAGAGGTTGTTATTCCTAACAGCGAACGCGTATTGGCCGCGCGACGACGAGCGGGAAGAGTCATCATTCGGTCACGGCTGTTCGCGCGACGACACGCAATCCCGCCGCGTGTTAAGATACGGCGTGTTCCTCCCCCTGCTCTCTTTTGCGCCAGCCAGCCCCCCCACGATGTGTACGACCGAGTCAGCACCGAGGTCTCGTCTGTGAAGTAAACGAGGGAGCAACGAGGACAGAAAGAGGAAAGGAGAGACAGAGAAAGAGAGAGATAGCGTGTCATCGGGCAGACGTGTGACCAGTACTTTTCCGTGACGGCTCCGATAGAGCACGAGGAAGACCGTCAATCCTCGGCGAGATCGCGCGAAAAAGAAGAGGCCGCGCACGTTGCGCGAGGGTGAAGAAGAAGAGAGCTCTCGGAGAAGGAGGAGAACGCGTCGCTTCTCCGTAACCGACATATCACATCACGCATGTAGGCGGCCCTGGCTTAGTCATACTCGATCAGGGCCGTGCTAAGCGCGCGTTTATTCTCAGAGTGACGCTCTTGCGGTGTGCAATACAAAAAATCTCGTGTTCTCTCTCTTTCTCTCCGGATGATTCGTTTATCCGTTGAGCCACGAGGGATTTCCGCGGTAATCGAAATTTGTTTTCGCTATGTTTTCAACGGACAGTCGAACAATTTGACCACGTAGGGTATTATTTTGAAAGTATTCTTGAGTTTTCAAGGTATGAACTGCTTTGTTTTTTTTTTTTTTGTAGTTATAAAGAAATACACATTTAAACAACTTGTCATCTTATTCACGCCTTGTTGGAATTACTGACAATTATTTTCTCTATCTTGTACTAATAGAAAATCTATAAACCTGTATATATCACAATGTTTATGTTAGCACTGGTGCTGTGTATGTGTGCGTACATGCACACACTTGCGGGTTGAAGGTAAAAATTTACAAGGATGAAAAGATCAAAAATAAAAAAAAAATGAAGCGTGAAGTGCACACACGTGTTACATGAGCGTAGTAAAAAAAAAAAGAAAAAAAAAAGACGGGGTATGTAGTTGCACACGTCCCTGGATAGTCGCGTATATAAACCAGTCGGCTGCAGAATGGCCTTGTTTCGAAAGTACGAATTCCTCCAGACAGACACGTCGTCGATATGCGCATTTATGCCCGCCGTTCGTATGTAAGCGGATTGTTGCCGTCGCCATACGCGCGCGCGTATGTACGTGAAGCTCATCCCGATGACGTAGGGGCAAAGAGAAACGAAGCGTATATCTGCGTACGCGATCGATCGAGCGTATAATGCGAGGCGCTCGCAATACACGACGTGCCGACGACGAACGGACGTTGCGAAACGCGCTCTCGACTCTCCACTCAAGAGTCGTTATCTCTCGTCGCGCTACTACGTGTTTCATTACGAGTTACAATGCCATATTCCCCGATATGCGCGCGCTCCTACACTCTCTTGTTTTTTTCTTCCTTAGGAATTTTATATCAAAATTTCTCATGTTTCCTTCATTAATAAGAATCATGTTCAATTCTTTCACCGTCGTTGCAAGTCTAAAAGTCTCTAAATATAAAATTTAAATATTTCAACAATAGCCATATTTCTTCCGGATGAGAAAATTGACTTGACTTTTGACACACAAAGAAAAAAGGCGTTTTTCAAACTTGTCGTTAGACAATAAAAACGTCTTCTTAAAATAAGAGCGTTTGACATTAGTGAATTTTCTCATTTTTCCACGCAAAAATTCTCGAAAAAAAAAAAAAAAAAAAAAAAAAAAAATACACTTTCGCGACAAATTTCAAAGCAGAAAATTCTCTTAATAGAAGATCGGAATTTTTATTACAGAGAAGAGACGTTTCAATTACATCTTTTAAATATAAACTTTCGAGAGCAAAGTTTTTTTTTCTCCGATGCCTCGTATAATACGTGTCAGTTTCTTGCTTCTCGTCGCGCGAATATTTACATGAGCGTGCACTCTTTGGCTGGCCAATCGGCAGACCGTATTTTCTGCTCCTTGCCGCATGACTGATCCCGACTGACGTTGCTCGGATGCTGACTGACGTAATGCACGTGTGTTGCATGTATACGTGCCTAACCGCTTCGCGAAATGCAAAATGTTCTCACGAACAACCGTGTCGGGGATCACGTTCGGTTTAATTTCGAGCGAACCGAGTTGAGCCAACTTGGCGAGCTTGTTTTCACTTCGTTTAATACGTCAATCCGCGATTAATATATATCCCGTGTGTCGACGATACTTTGCGGGAATAAATACAGCCGGGGAATATCCGGCAAGCAGTTTAGATGCAAACACAATCAATAATCAGTGGTTAAATTGACGAGCGAGCGAAATTTTCCCGGATTTCAAAACTCTCTTTCTCTCTCTCTCTCATGATCCGTGTTTATTTCCAGACCCCAATCTTTGCCAGAACGGTAATCTATTTTTATCGGGACTCTCGGGTATGTAAATGTGCGAACGCTGTCTTTTGAACGAAAACAGTAAGGATAAAAAAAAAAGGAAAAAAAAAGCTCGACGTAAATCAAACAAAACTCAAGTGCTTCGTGTTATGAAATGTTTTTCGTACGTGACGCGCGACGTAGGAAGAAAACACCGTATGCGAGTTTTTTTACTCTTCCTTTTTTTGCAATAAAATTGTACGTAAAACTAAAACATCTTGTGAGACAATTAAATATTGTAGTTTTTAAAAAATATTTATATAATTGTTAAAAAAATAAATTTTTTTACAATTGCATTACACCAGTGAAACAGTCTTGCGCATTGGAATAAGATCGATAACGCAATCGTTCCCTGATTATCCGAGTTATCAAGTTATCAAGCGAGATAATACGAAAGAAAGAGGGGGTGGGGAGAGAGAGAATCATAAACACGTGACGGCAACAGTATGTTATATACTCAGCTGTTTCGCGACAGACGTCAATGCACCGGGTGTCTCGAAAACTCTCGTGTTGTGTGCATTTCTAATCTTCGTACTTGGGATTAATTGTTAAGTCCCAAAGATTTATCACTCACAAACAAACGAAATATTGTACATAAGAAAGATTTGAACAACGTTTCGAGATAGTGAGAAAAGCGAGAGAAATACGCGCAAAGTTCTTGTAAACAAATTAAATACATCCCATCTCAAAATAACGAAGAAAATCCCTCATAGATCCCTTAGTAAAGAGAAGACACGTTGGTGTCACATCGGAACTGATAAACACTTTTTTTTTTGGTTTAGATAATTTCTACGTTATTATTTCGTGCACGCGTGATCGCAAGAACGACGCTCGATCGAGTTGAAGTCACATTACAATGTACCCACCAACTGCTGCTAAAATAACGGTCGATGTGCAAGGTCACACACATACACCGTGTGTATTGCTCACGCGTACAAGGTTAGGTTAAGTTAGGTTAGGTTAGAGTGTACGACTTCGAGAGAGCTACGCGACTCGTCATCATCGTCATTGCCAATGTACCGCGGCAGAGCGAAAAGCAGCGGGCGTTAGAAAGGAGGAGAGGGAGAACGCGTGCTTATCTTATACAGTTATCCTGGCGAAATGTCAAGACGCGCGCGGCCAGTGGCGCGGTGCGTGACAACTTCGAGCCGGATTTCATTGCACCCGCGATGCAACACAGTCGAAGAGAAAAAGAAATAAGACGAGAAGGAAAGCAGAGCGCGCGAGAGCGAAAAAGCGCGATAATAATCGCGCGTCAAGAGCGAGAAAGGAGCGATTCGAGAGATAGATAGTTGCATCAGAGAGAGAGAGGAGACTTTTACTCGTGCGAACACAATTGCACCCACCGCAGAGTAGACTTGAACGCGTTAAATGACGCCGATGAGAATATCACAAATTATTCTTAAATAATTTATATCGGAATGTTATTTTGTAAGAAGAGAGGCGGCGCTTTTTATCTCAATTTGTCCCGAATCTTCGGTAATATTTGTATTTACAAATAAAACACGATCAAAACAAACACGTTTCACGAGGTGATGTTACGGTGAAAATAATTATTTGCCGGATGTCACTCGCGTGTGTTGCGACTATTTGATCTTTCATTGTTCCAAGTCATCGTTCGTTCGCGGTTTCACAACAACTCATTAAAAAGCAAACGAACAGAAGCGAGTGCTAATCGCGCGTCGTAAAATCGCGAAGTCGCGTTGATGGCAATTATCACCATTGTGTCTCGCGCGAAATGACGGAAACCTCGTAATCACTTCCACGTGTGTGTGTACGTACGTACGTACGTATGCATGTATCTGTGTAAAGATACTATTTTTATACCTACACACGTACACACATCTCATACGCAATATATTTCGCACATACGTAACGCGAGGTTTCATCCCGTGAGCATTTGCGGGACGACGGCAATTTACGCTCGCGTGGAACGTACTCGTTGGCCACAAGCAGGATTTGTTCGTTATTGAGCGACGAGCACAACGGTCTCATTCATCGGGTATAAATACGACAGCGGCTACGGCGGCGGCGGCAGCAGCAGCAGCGTGTGACGTCACCTGATTGGACACGTCACGACATGGCAACTGAATGTGTATCTTTTGGTCGTCCCATCACGTGCTCGACGTACAACTCTTGTACGCGTTCGGACGCCGATCAAAGCGAGAGAGCGAAAGAGAGAAGCGGGAAGGGAAGGTAAGGAGACGAGAAGAGAACAGAGCGAGGACACGAGAGAGAGAGAGAGAGAACGTTGACTTCCTTTTAGCGCTATCTTTCGAGCACACACCGTACGCGTTTATATCGTGCCAGTGATGTGTGCATATGTTGTACCTCCTCGCGCCAGATGGCCACGAATGATGGGGCTTGTGTTGTGCAGCGCGCACAGAAGAGGGGAGAAAGAGATGAGGCCCTCCTTCAACTATTTATAGTAGCGACCGATAAAAACATCAGAACGCTGATCTGCTCAAAAAATCACATCAACTCAGCTACCGGTGTTGTGTGACTTTCACATTCGGGAAGTTCGAGGATCTTTTTTTTTTTCGCGCGTGACTAAATCCTACGGTTCTCTCTTTGTAAATAAATATTAAAAAAAAACCTACTGTTTTTCTACTTTTTGTTTTCATTTGGCCGAAGAATAACAGAATGTTTGTAGGAGAACTCGCGCTTAGAGATTTTCATTCTCCCGTTAATTATATATATACAGTGTGTTAATTACTCGACATTCGAGTTTTGAAACTCGAATAGGGTTCGTATATGCAACCGTCAACTTATAAACTTGTATTAAAAATTGATTGTTGCGGATATTTTGATTTGACAAGTAGAGAATAAAATAAAAATTTAAGACTACACGAAGAGTAGAACTGGCAAAAACAATTCGTGGTCAACGATCTCGCTAATGTGAATTGAAAAGAGATAGCTCACCGTTGGCCTTGAAGGTGGTCGCAGTTTCGAAACTGGGCGCTCTCACTGGATGCTTCTCCTTGTTCCTGTCCTGCACGTAGCTGACCGCGAGGCTGACGGCTGGCAGAGAATCGCCGCGCGTGAGCGGCGGCCTGACCGGATGCTGTTCCTCAAGCGAGAGTCGTTTCTCGTTGTGCTCGTCCTCATCGATCGCCGAGATGCCGCGTTTGAGCTGCGTAATACCGCGATTGTGCGGTGCAGTAAGGTTCACATGATGCGCCACTGCGGCCAGATGGGCGTTGGGCAGACGCACATTGTTGCTTCGCATGCCGTTCGCCATCTCGTGGCCTTCTTCGCCGTGTTGCCGACCGACCTGCCTGGCGGTCGCCGCCACCGCACCAGAAGTAAAGTCCGTGATGGAGTTACGGTGATGGAGCTGGGAATAACCACCGATACTGTGATGACGCGAGTGGCTCTGGCCGGTGTTCTGTATCGGCAACACGTCGAGGTTGGTGCCGCCGTTGTGCTCAGTGTGACCGGCCGCAGTACGATAAGTTTTCGAGGCGGATGACCGTTGATCTTGGTATGCGTGCGCCTTCTTCATCTGCTTGACGCCCTCGATTACCTGATCGATGCGGTCGGCGCCCTCGTAGTTGACACAGCCGCGGCACACGGGTTCCGAGAACTCCGTCACCATCGCCCACGGCATTCTGGGCAGATCGCACAAATAGCATTGCATCCGCTTGGTCATCATCTCGCCACCGGGAAACGTAGCGTCAACCACGAGGAATTCCTGCCGGTGGCGGTAGTAGTCGTCCTCTGCGTTGCTCCGCGCCGTTGTCTTATCACTTCACATCCACTATTTGTTTCGTGCACACGTACAGTGCGTATCTATCTCTCTCTCTCTCTCTCTTGTGTTCTCTTATCTGTTATACAACAATATAGTCGTGAGTTTTACGTGTGTGTGTGTGTATGTGTGTGTGCAATTCCTCCTTGTTTAACGGTCGCCCAGACACCTTGTTCTCTCTCTTTCTCTCACACACACACTCTTTCGCTCCTTTTCGTTAACACGACCTCTCGCGCCCGTATATTACTCCGCCACAACGCGCACTATGCGCACTCCGCACGCGTTCTTTCACGCTCTGTTCTCGGAAATTCACTCTGCGCTGCGACGCGAAGATCGATTTCGACCGCGCGCCTCTGCCACACTGTTCGTCCGACGAAGACTAACCGCTCGAAATAACGACGACGACAACTTTAACTGCCTCCTCCCTTCGTCTCGCACGCACTCCGTCGTCTCGGCTCGCGGCCACATGAGCCGCGAGAAGCACAATCCGCAGAAACGACGTCCAACGTTTACTACACGACTCGCCGATTCGTGCGTCGTTGCGCTTCTCTTCGACGAGCCCAACCGATCCAAAATGATCGTCCGACGCGCGGAGAAACGATGGCGGGAATACGTACGAGTCACTTCTCAGAAAGAATCACCGCGTGTATAGATGTGCGATCTATATATGCGATTTTGTCACTGTTCCGCCGCACGTACACCGAAGCCGAACAGAAAAAAAAAAACGGGGCACCACAGCGCGATATCGCGCACGCGAAATCGCGTCGTCGCGTATATATTATTGTATTATTCTTTTCTCTTTGACTCGCGATTCAAACACAAAGGCAAATCATGCGAAATTACCACTACGGATATGCGCGCCGAGTATCTGCAACAGGACGTACGCCCGCCCATCCGTACATTAGAAACGAACGCTCGAGAATGCGGCGGCAAGCGGAGCTGCGGCTGTTGTGCTCTCTCCGCTACCTAACACTGTCTCTCTCGATTTTGCATCCTCCCTCTCTTCTCTTCTCTCTCTCTCTCTCTCTCTCTCTGACTCTCCCTCCTTCTTTCTCACGCTCGTGCGCTGTTTCGCGCTTGTTCGACTCCGCTCCCTATTCGCTCGATTCCTCCATTGCCGAATCCCTGCTCGACGCCCCCCTCTCCTCGCTACTCGTTCACCGCATACACACACAATACACGCTCTCTCTCTCTTCCTCTACCCGTCGATCTTTTTTCTCTTCTCTCTCTTTTTCTCGTACCGAGAGACATTGCCAAGTCTCTTTACCCCCTTCGTCCTCCCCACGATGAAACGACTACGACGACGTGCCGACGACGACGACGACGACGACGACGCGCTCCGCCAATCGGACGTTGTGGCGTCATGGTGCATGACGTCATAATCGCGATGCTGCGCCTGCGCGCTGCGCAATGTCCTAGGGGGACACGTAGGCAGCGACCGGGATCTCTGCGAAATGCTCGGAGCGTCGAGAGAGGGATGCGAGGAGGGAGATGGTTGCATACTTTTGTGTGTGCGTGTTTGCGCGCGCGCGTCGCATCACGGCGCCCACTCTTCGCAATAAGCAGCCGGTTTTAAACCCGTGAAAATGCCTGATCTCAGCCAAGTCTCTTTCTCTCTCTCTCTCTCTCTCTCTCTTTGCGAGAACGGTATTTCTCCGAAGGTACTGTATTACTTGTTCGTCAGTATCTCAATTACACAAAAAGAAGCGTTGCGTGAAGCAAACGATGCACCGAGAGTTTGAAACGTTGTAATATTTTTTTCAATAATTCAAAGACATTGAGATGTACACAAAATTGTTGCGCGCACAAGTAAACTTTTTGTTAATTTAAACAAATATCGCTCGAATTTTATAAACGTGCTTCAAAATTCGATAAAAAAAAAAAAAAAACAACAAAAGAATAGCTCGTACTTGTTACGAGCGACTTTCTGTATATCTTTTCTTCCTAATCTTTGCGGTATGAACATAAAATAATCATTATTATTGTAGCGCCTGCTGAATCGGCGGCGTACGAATGGCGTGTTATTTTATCGGTTTTAGCTTTGTGATAACACAGCCGGTGATAACAGTCGACACGCGGGAGTGCCGAGATGTAGGTACATAATCGTCAACTCTGGCGAGTGAAACGACATATGCATCGTCTTTTTTTTTTTAGCAATAAAAACTCCGGAAATAATATTATTAATATATCATCAGCGTTTTATGTGCGTAATATCTAGAACCGGTCGTGTCATCTTCGATTAATCTCACTCGGCTGATTATTCTGTCGAAATCGATTCGATCACATATCGGTCTCGATTAGACCGATTGTTGACCGAATAGTTAATGATTTTTTTTTTTTTTTTTTTTTTTTATCGCGAAGTAACGTTAAAGGAGAAACTCTTTTCCGCGTCACTTTCCCTTCACGTGCTTTTGTGGAATACGACTATCGTCTGATCGAAGTCTAATAATGGATTTATATAACTTGCGTGACAAGAGTATGAATTTCATAATCGCGCTGCGATATACAATATTATAAAAAAACCGTGAAGAAAAACTTCTCTCTCTCTCTCTCTCTCTCTTCTCTCAACCGCTCAATGAAAATAAACTCGTTCGGAGTTAAAAACAAGTGAAATGTATATTTATATCTATCTATTATTTACATAACACCGATAACAATACGATGGTTTACATCATATCTCGAATTATTACACGGTCATTAATAACGACCAAGAACGTGTCGCTAACAAGAATTGCGGTAATCGTCGAGAGAGAGAGAGAGAGATTATGTTGATTGACGTGTCGATCACAATCGGCATTGTACCAAAAAGCAAGTGAGGAAAGGAAAACAAACGTAATCTCGCAAGTGTGACGTCGCGTACATAATTTTGTGAATATACCGATCGTATTATCGCAATTGCGTCGTGTGTGCAATACATCCATCGTTTGTAATTGACCTGAGAAGAGCCGCTCGGTCGCTCTGCCATCACGCGAATGACATCAAGTCTGACATCATAAGTATACAGCACAAGATCGTAACGTGATCTTTTTGAAGAGAGAGAAGAGTAGCGATGAGCCTCAATGAGACGGCGACCATGACGAAGAAGAAAGATCGCAAGCCGTCTTATCAATGCTAAATCGTCGTCATGTGGAGTCAGTATGAGGCAAACACGTCTCTTGCTTTATACATATATCTCTTTTATGTGTAAAACTGCGATACGTATATATGTCACGTAAATTTGCGTGAAATTCAAGGGGAATTACGAAAACCGCGATATGTGAAACAACAGATAATGGATTATGTAATGAGCGATAAGTTTTTATGTGTAAAAATACAAACTTGAAATAATACCCGCTTGTGACGCGCATACACACACACACACACACATATATATGTATATATATATATCTAAAGCGCGATCTATCCTCGCGCAGCATTCTTTTATCGACGCATCGTATTCTTCGGCAATGCGCGAGGGATCGTATTCCAATGATCTTTTACAGTTATCACAGCTCTCTCGTATAATCGGGTTTTACCTTTCGCTCTCGCGAACTGCACGATAACGAGAAGTTGGCCGAGGGCTGAAATGGGTTGCTCTCTCAGCGTGCGCCACAAACACACAAGCGATGACGAGTAATCGAACAGACACCGATTGGTAAATTTGGTTTGACCTCTGGGATAACTCGGCCATGTGCTGCCGTAAATTAGAGTACAGTGGCGAATGTACCAAACATTATTTATCGGTTCGAAGCCAAGAATACATACACACATACAAAACCAGGCGACGAGATAACAAGAGAGACGGTTCACCGATTGACCGTTTTTTCTCGCGAATCAATGTATGATTTAATAAAAACGTCGCACAAACAGAGAGAGAAAGAGAGAGAGAGAGAGAGAGAGAAAAAAACTCGATTCACATTATCGATGTCTGCTGGCGTATATAAAAACCGAAACCGATGTGTCTGCGCGTATTCAAATTCCACAAAAGAGGAAAAAAGGTAATAAAATTAAAAATAATTGGACACCTAGAACAAAAACTACACAGAAAGCTTTTTTTGCAGGGAGAAACATTTTGTATGAAAGATAAATTTTCAACGAAGTGGTTTTGTTGCTACTGCGCAGAAAAATTATTTTGAAACAACATGTATGGAAATTTGCTCGTAATTTATGCACACATTTTGGCATAATATAAATTTTCATAATTAAATAAAAAGCTTCGAAAATTCCGTCTAATGTTGCGTCGTATCGCGATATTGCACGACTGTGAAATATTTCCCGTTGCGTCGTGGGAATTGTTATCTTTTTATCAGGTCGACCGATAGGGTCACAACTTTGTGTCGCATTATAAACACAACAGTCTGCAAAATAACTTCCGGCCGAGACAGACAGACGGACAAGAATGAGAATCACTGCAGGCCGCTACGACGCCACTCTTCGACGTTCGACGAGCGCAGCTGTAAATCGAAGGAGCCGTCTGGCTTCTAATTTTATTGCGCGACAGAACGGGAATGAATCGACGCGTCAGTACCGACGAACGCTCTGGATTTTGCTTTTCGGGGCGAGCATCGAATTTTGCTCTTAAATTTGCGATCCGTCTGCGCATACGAAAGTAATCTCTCTTTTCCGTTCTCGGATATTTTATTTTAAACATATTTAAAAAACGACGCGACAGAAAGAAACCGAGAAAAAGATATCGTTTTTTCTTAACGTGAAATATAACCGGCCAATTTGTCTCAATCCATTTCAAATTATCAACGTTAATACGTTCTCTCTCACTTTTCGCCATTATCTTCAGTTTTGATAACGATTTGTCGAATTTTTTTTTTTTTTTTTACCGATAGCGACGCAAGATTCTCATTAGCGCGTAATGAATTACGAATAACAAAAGACACATTTCCGCTGTGGGATCGAGTGAAGCTCTCGTTCGATCAATTTGCTTACGCGAAAATCAGAATCGTGACCGAGGATATACACATTTGTTGACGAAGCGAAATCAATTCGACACCTTGAATTCGCGGAGCGGCATCCGGTCGGCCGATGTGTGTGTGTGTTGCGCGATTGAAATCCACGTGATTATTACGTAATAATCACGTTCGACGCTTTTAATCCAAGTCAATCAAAATTTTCGTCAGTTTAACGCTTACCGCAGTCGCAAACATCAAAATACCGCTCTTTTGTTCGAGTAAAGAAATTATTTGCGTACGATGTTATTTTTGCTCTCAAGCGCTTGCATTTTTCCTCGTAACGAGACGATGAAATGTTTGGTACGCGTTAGCAATAGAATATAAAAAATTATCATTCATTAATATCCATATGTTTAAATGACGCGATGCGTCCTTTGAACTTGATTTGATTATAAACGAACGAAAGATGAGAAATGGAATAATCGCGGCGTAATTGCGATTCAAAAAAAAAAAAAAAAAAACAAACATCGCCTGCTATCGGCCGCTTGTGTCGTAAGAAGTATTTTCTATCGGCTTTATTTACGATTAAACTCTTTAAATCGATGGAAACCAAGATGGAGCAAAACGTAAACGCATACTGCGTGACTGATTATGCGAAATAACACTAAAAAACATTGCTCGCTTATCTACTGAAAAAAGGTAGGTGTTTTCTTTGTTACAGTAAACTCTTTCTGGTTTTTTAAAAAAATTAGAAAGTTTTCTTGAATAGCTGCGTTGCATTTTTTCGACATAATATTTATATTATTCTCCGGATGCAAATATAAAACGATAAAAAATGTCTAATGGAGATTTACGGCTTTTTTTTTTTTACGAGATTCATTTTCCACTACATTTCGTTCATATATTCACTTTGTCGTGTGTAATTACGTCGGTTTTTCTTATCTCGTTCTGCAACAAAGGGATCGTTGTATACACACCTTCTCGAGCGTAAGTCAGGCTTCAGCCGACTCGCCACTTTACGTGCTCGCCCTAGAGTCGTATGTCTCGTGACGTCACCCCGTCGTTACGATCCGACAACGCCGCGCGGGCTGCAACGACGTGCGGTGTTGCCGATACGAGCGATCGGAGCTCTTTTACCGGAAATTCGGGACGTCTGGCTTCTTCTGGACCCGCCGTCGTGATTTCCGCTGGCATTCCTTTCGTCACGCACGCACGCATGCACGCACGCTCGCACGCACGCACGCTTGCACGCACGCACGCACGCACGCATGCACGTACGATGACGAACGTGATTCCTTGCGGATTGACTCTCGCAAGTTTTCAAAAACTCTATGCGAGTATCAGTTGTATGTTCGATCCAGCTAACAAGCTAACGTAATTGAAACATTAAAGCATAGTTTAAGTCACAGTTTTTCTCCTACATAGTTTTGCGGATGCTATCACTTTCGTTATTGCGTCATTTCGTAGAACAAAACGAGTAGGTTTGCCCCTATATTTGAGGAGGCCGCACCTTGACCTATATCCGAAACTCAAGAAAAGAAATTTATAGAGTTCGATTGTGTAATTATACTGAAATTGTTTTTAACCAATATCACGTCAAAATATATGATATGTTTAATCATATGTACAGTAACAGATAACAATATTAAATACGTTTCCAGTTATAGAATTAAAGTGAGAGATCTTACAATTAACTCTTAGATATGTATATTTAAAATAACACGCATTTTATTGAATATGTTAATTGAGTAGTTTTACGTACTAGCGAGCAGTTTTCTCTCGTGTAGAAAAAACAAAATGTTGACAACGTGGAGGCATTGTTGTTGCACCACGTAAAGGTAAAATGATGTTTTAATCAACATCCTCAAACAAGCAAGAGATATTATGCAGAACCGTTAAAAGCGTTGTTAAAAGGAGCACGCTTTTGATTGAATCGGATTTTACGCGAGCGCGTAACCATAAGACGACGGTAGCAACCTCTTCCGCCGATTATGGAAAAGCGGCGGTGGATAGCTGGAAGCGGATAATATCGTTCTGTCACGTCATATAGTGCCGGTCGGTCGGAGAAAATCAATCCGTTCCGCGCGCGGCCGCTACTAACCTTCCCACAGAAAGCGGAACAGCAGCTACTATCTGTTCGGCGAATGTCGCGCGTCTCAAGGGTCCGTTGCGATATTGACCCGAGGTTGCGTTAGGTTAGGTTATTTCTGTTAGAGGGAGTTCATGTACCTTTTCCGGGGTAAAACGATCGGATTTTCGCGGATAAGTCTTTCGTTTTTTTGTTTCGCAATGTTTCTTTCTGTTTCTCCGCACTTATCTACGTTTCTGTCATTTTTATGTTTTTTTCCTTCTTCTCCGATTTATCTCGGCTACGTTTCGCGCGTACGAATTTGCGCGCTGATAACATGTCGTTTCAAATATTGGCCTTCAACCGTGTCCTTGGCCCCGTATCGGTTGCCGTAACGATTACGCGCGAAGGATATCGTAGTCGCTGCTCGCTCATTCGTTCGAGACTTGTTCGTTCACGCTGCCGGTTGCAGCGCACGTGCGAACACGCGACGTTTGCAAAATCAGTAGAATAACGGCCGCTCTCTCAAATAGAAAAGCCATCGTACCACAGCGATTGTCAAGTGGAATCTGTTCTACAGACAGAATGCCTTTCTCTTCTTTGTTTCTTTCTTGCGTCGTGCACCACCTTTCCACTGATGTATTATGAACTGATTTATTATTAACCGTTAAAAAAATTGAGAGTTGATTATTTATTTTTATTTTCTATTTTTTTACTCTCAAACCAGAATTTCGAGGGAAATTGGCGTCAATAGATGTTAATTTGATATCAATCGATTGACCGATTTGTCGATTGATCGATTGGGAAAGAAACAAAGTTTTTATTTTTCTGGACTTTTTTTTGGGAAGGTAGAAGAAAGGAGGTAGCATTGCGCGCGTCTCAGCCTGTTTATTGCCAGCTGTGGAAGCGCATAAGACGGAGAAAACGAAAGTACGGTCGCTATCTTGCAGATCGATAGCAGACACGAAAGTAATATATATACTTTCGATGTTGGCGTTGTGTGGTCTTCGTCATCATCGTCGTCGTCGTCGTCGTCGTTGTCGTCGTTGTTGTCGTCGTCGCTACTCTTTCGGCCGCCATACTGTGCGAGTTGCGTAGTGATGTCATATATTCGGCCGAGTTTACGCGTGTTTGTAAACAGGTCGAGGGACAGAGAAAGATGCTGCGCAATGAAATAGAAAAAAACAAACAAACAAACAGGAAACACTGAAGAAAGAGAGAATATTGTACTTAGTTTGTTCAGAAAAAAATTAGAAGATTCAATACGTAAACAAGTACATACAATATATTATTAATTCTATAAATGAAACATTTCAGCATTTGCAATTTAGTTACACGAAACCGAAAAATTTAGACGGTAACAAAAATTAAAAAAATATATTTTTTACGAGAAAAAAATTTAAGAAATTGCGATTTTTATCCTGAAACATTGATGCGGTAAAAATATGTAAAAGAGAAACGACTGGATGGGCGATTTGTGTGTGGAGTGTATCCAGTGCTGTCGGCCGGCTGTGCAGACATCTCGCGTTCTTCCTCGTATAACTTGGTTTTGTTGAGCTTTGGTTGCGTCGCTCTCTCGTTTTCTCGACACACAGTCGTGACGTCACACGCTACAAGTCGGTTTAAAAAGAGAGAGGCCGCGTCTGCACCGGTCGAGACAGAGGAGCAAGTAGCGTGAAATGAAAGGAAGCGAGAGAAGAGGAGAGACGGAATGTGACGGCGTGTTATATACAAGGTGTTTCAAATGTAATCGTATCAATATTTATAGCCGATATAAATCGACAAATTTAAACTCTCTCCTCAAACAAATTTAGAAAACCCACTTGAGAAAAAGATTGTTTAAAAAATTGAAAAAATATTATTTTGTCCGATCTTTTTTTTTTTTTTTCGCCATCCGATTGTCACCCAGTCAATCAACCGGCCATCTCGCGCCTTCCAAAGTGCATATTGCACCGGTGCACGTTTAATGGCGAGATCGCGTGATCGGCGTGTGCGAGCGGAGCAGGGTGGCGAACGGAACGGAACGAAACGAAACGAAACGAAATGCAACTCGGCGCGGGAACGCGATGTCGCGTGTCTCGCGTTTTTCGCGGTCGCGTGTATCGCGAATATTACACGCAATCTCTCTGGACCCGGTTGACTAAATGTATACGCGCACGAACGGGGGCCTTCTCGTGGGTTCCCCTATCTCTCGCAATTTCCTTTCACTTGTACTTTTTATTTCGCCGCTCGATGTACATCGAATCGCGATCCACGAGTTGCGATTAGTTCGTTGTAAAAGCTTGCTACGAAACTGTCGAAAGACGATATCTCGATTCTGCGTGCTTCTCGGGTGCTTTGATTGATATAGAGAAAAAAAAATATTTAATATAGAAAATAACTGTACGCTCGACTTTATATATTTTCCCACACGCTCTTCAGATCTCTCTTTATTTTATAATCGTATATACTTTTTTATCATCTTTTTTTCCACGCTACTATACCACGTTGTGTGATGTATGTTCTAAAAAGTTAAAAGGTAAAACTTTTGATACGACCGCAAGTTCTCTAGCACGCACAGACCGCCATGCGCAGTCTCGCGTATCTCCCGTCGTCTGAGAACTTTGATAGCATATAACGTCGACATGTTCTCTTGTTGCGTGGGAAAGTGCTGCATAATGACACGGTCATTCTTTGCACGTCAGGTGAAGCCAATAGCGGCCGCGCTGTCGGAAAGCCCATCAAGAGACGGCGCGTGTATAAACTGCGTGCTCGCGTCTCCAAGATTTTCTCTCGTGTCGTTTTCTTTTTCACGCTTGATTTTCTATCGACCACTCGCATCCGTCTCTTTCATTCAAACGAGACTGCAATCTATTTATGCTTACTTTATTATTCAATGACTGAGTCAATAACTTGTACAACAGTACACGTGCAATTATATTTAATATGTATTGAGAATTTAAATATATATAATTTCGCGAAAATAACGAAGGTTCAAGTGTGTCTCCCGGTGTTTGTTCGATACTCAGGTCATTCGAAACGAGCGGCTATGAAGAAATGCGACCTGTTTATTGTTACGTTCAAACTTTTCGCAAAGATAAATATTTTTCCGAATCCGGGGAAAAAACCAAGAGACGCGCGTCCGTTTGTCTGTTCGTCTTTGTTTCCAGTCGCGCTGTGCCGTTAAGCCGCACGTTGAAGAAACACCTGACGTTCGCCAGGCGGTCAGGCTAGGCGGCGAGCAGCCAGGCAGGCAGTTCGCGTCGCACGTAAGTACATACCTGTGGCAGGTGAATCGAGTCAGGTGCTCCAACAGATGGGCGCCTTTACTCGAGAAAGCGTTATAAGAGCGGTCTATCATAAATGTGGGTTACTAGCTATGACTAACGCCTGACGGTAGAGCGAACGCGCACACGTAATTTGCGAATTACTTTCGCGCAATAGTTTCTCGCGTCCGATAACGTTCGTTGCTAAAAGAAGCTCGACTAAGTAATCTCAAAGTATCATTTTCGCGTATTGATGAAAACCCACCTTAACATATTCTGCCTTTTTCTTAAAAAATCTCTAGAATATTGAAGGAACTTCCATTATTTGAGAAAATTAAACAAAACAATTTGTAACGTGAAAGATACTTGTTTCTTTCTCAGTCATTGTTGTCGAATACTTTTATAAAACATCGAATTAAAATATACTTTACAAAAACCATATACAGACAGAGATATCTCGCACGTAACAAAATCGAGTTAAAAAACGATCTCTCATACTTATTAACAAGCATAACAAGCGTCTTTTTTTTTTCTCTTTCTTTTTTCGTTGTTTCACGGACACGTGGCGCACGCATGGCGTGTCCTTTATGCGTGGTATGGTTCGTATGTACGAACGGCTTGAGTGTGCAGTCACGTGTAAGAATGGAATAGCGAAAACGTGACGCGATTATGCATTCTTGCTACGTCGTCATTTCTGGCTTGCTGCAGCACGAAGCTTTAGCGCCGTCGTGCGTAGTACACCGAGCGTAGCGGTCTAGCGCACGGAATGGTAATTTTATTAAACGTTCTCCTATTTAAAGAACGCGCGTAATTGCGAGTAATCGCGTCGTCGTTGTCGTCGAGCGTCGACTGATGATGCGCTGCGCGTTATCACCGTCGATTAATCTCGAGTGATACAAAACTATTTTTGTTCTTGCACATTGTTATGGAAAATAAAATCCTTGCGTCTAGGAAATAATAAATTTCGATTATCTAATCACTGTATACGCCGGCAAATAACGAAATACGACAGAAAGTCTTTTAGTATTTTAATACGAAAATAATATGAAAAGACTTTCTGACCAACTCAATATTAATTTGATGTATCAAAGAAAACCGTTTTTATGTTTCAGATAAATAGCTTATTTAAGTGAATTTAAACTAACTACGCCGTACTCTCTGCGTTACATGCAGACAGTTCGTCGCAGTTAAATAGAAAAAAAAAAAAACAATGTTTAATTAATAGAGTTCAAATGTCTTCTTGACAATGTTGAAGACTATTGATTGATATGTATACATACACGTCTGGCAAAGAAAAGTATAAGTCTTGACACAAATTTGTCAGTGTACTAACAATTCCTTTGTGAACGTGTGTGTATGTTTGAGTTCACAGGCGGCGCGCTTCTGGAAGGAACAGCTGCCGATATTTCGTCCACGTCTGATTAGACGAAAGTAAAATGTGTTTCCAGGGTGAGAGATGTTATCGCTTCAAATCGTAGCTATTTTTCATTTTCGTTTTTTTTTTTTTTTTGATCGAGTCAGCCACCTTGTCTCGTGTGTGACAATCCAGCTGTTACACAAAGTCTCGATGGACGATGTTTCGTCAAACTGCCTTCTGACTGTATGTATCGTATATGTTATCGTTGTCGAGAAATATAAGACATTGACGAAAAACGAAACACGATTGTGTGTGTCAGAAATTATTTTTATACACCAAGTATATAACAGAGCGCATTGAATATCGTTTATTTGAAATATCGCGTGACTTTGTATAGTTTACAAATTTATTACACACACAAGTGATTCATCTTCTACGTCGCAACTACGTTAACGATCCATAAAAAGTCTCGCAACTTACAAGTTGAAGTTTGTTTGACGGTTGTTACTGAGCTAACATTAACAGAAAGATCAAAGTTTCGATAACACTTGTGTGTAAAAAAAAAAAAAAAAAAAAAACAAACTTTATCGCAATTCTCTCTCTGACTTTGTATATAACAAGTAGTTAATTCTCAACGTGTGTTTCAATACACACGAAGAGAGCTTAATGTGTTCGAGCGAGTATATCTCTGCACCGATTCCCGTGGTTGTTTCGTCCTCAGAAACGACCACGGCGAAAAGGAAAAATTCAAGGTCAGCATGTTCTTCTGCACCGCCGTAACTCGCGCGCACAATTCGCCGGCACCTCGGCATTATGCGCGCCTTTCCGCGCCAACGTCGAGCCCTATCTCATTACGCATATTATTATTACACAGTGCCCTCTTTGAAATGCGAGAGCGCATTGTTGGCCGAGAATTTAAATATTTTAACTATTTCCTGTGTGTGCGCGCGCGCGCGCGCGCACTTGCTACTTTTTTATATGAGAAATTCTCAAAAATAATTATCCAAATACTTTGCGTAGGAAGTTTCCAAGGCTAAATATTTTAAAACGGTGGGAAACGATAAGAGAGCGGTGTCGATTTTTATTTTTTCAAGTCCAAGGAGGAAGTTCGCACGAACGTGTAGCACAACGAAACGACGTTCAATTAACGATCAGTCAGAAATGAGAAAGTCACGAGAAATGTATCACGTGAACGTACAGTTTCTCGTTTACACAAATCGTTTCGTCAAATAAATCATTTCGATTCGAGATCTGAGATTTTGAGATTAAGCACGAATTGTTAAACAACGTGAGCGTCACGAATAAAACAAGTTTCATCGAGAGACGTTATGAATCAGAATGGTCGCACATCGTATGGCTGTAAAACGGAAAAGTTATTTGCCAATACGATGATATGTAGTATCGCGCGCTAGTACTACGATATACATAATACGTGACACATCGGGGTTTATCAGCGAGAAATGCGCGATAAACGAACGACGATGAATATTTTGTGCGCAAAATCGCAAAGCATCTGCGATAAATATTTATATCACTGCAAGTACGACGTGTACGAGCGATCTTATCGCTTCGCCCTTCTCTCTTACGTTATTCTATATTCTGGTTTTCGTTTTTACTACTTATTATATACAGCAATATTTGATAAAAAAACGTATTCGTAATTTTTATAAAAAAATAATATACAAACAATATTCCTACACGTATGTTAAATTACTGTGTTCGTAAATTTGTTGTGAATTAAAAATCAGAGATAATAGAACTCGAAATTCGCGCTCTTCTGATATTATGAATATATTCAATATATGATCAATATTCGATCAAGATCAGATCTCTCGAATCAACGTTCCCAAACTAATAACTTTCGAGAGTGAAAAAGACGCTGAAATGTTTACGTTGCAGCCAGGTGGAACGGTTCTACCGTAACGGATGAATTTCGCATATATATGCAGCACACATTGTATACGCGACTGCAGCAGGATGGCGGCTTGCATGTGAGAGACAAAGAGAGGAAGAGAGAGGAGAGAAAGATAGAGTATGTGTATGTGTGTGTGAGAGAGACACGCGTACGTATGTATATGCTCGCGAAACTTTTCTATCGATCGGAGCGGCCGGCTCGGCTCAGCTCGGCAAGGCGAGGCGAAGCGAGGCGTGGCGAGGTGAGGTGAAGTGAGGTGAGGTGAGGTGAGACGAGGTGAGGTGAAGTGAGACGAGGCGAGAAGCATGGAGAGAGCCACGTTGTCCTCGCGTGTCGATACCGATAGCACCCTCGCCCTCGGCCGTCGCCTCGCGACGCTCCGTCGTAGCCGGTGCCGCGATAAGGTGCTTATCGCCACCGCCGAGATACGACGTCTCGCTGGTTGTAAGAATCGGCGAGAAGAAAGACCGCGTCAGAGGTCACGAAAGACGACGCGTGCAACTGGCCGCGATGACGTAAATCTGCCGTTAGACACTTCGTAAGGGCGGCCGATTGAAAGACGTTAACGAACGTCGGTTTGCCTTCCGGTTTTGCTGATAAGCCCCTTAATTCTTCTCAGCGCGAAAGACCCCGCTTATTGTAGTAGCAGAGTGATATAGACGAGGCACAATTTTATCGCACAACGTAATACTCTGTATCTTGAGAGAGAGAGAGAGATTTATTATATTGTAAGATTGTGCTTTCCCGAACGCGTTTACACACGTATGCAAATTATTCTTCGATAATGAATAAAAATATCGTTTCACTTAAAACACCGGATTGCGAAAGAGACGTTTCGTTAATTGCGTTAATATTTTATAATTTGCGAATTGAAAGACGCGCCTTTCTCGACGCAATAGCGATGCCGATCACGTAAACCCCCGTAGTTCGGAGGATGCTCCGCCGAGTACATAGAGGAATACTAGAATGCTATAACGGCAGGAACGCGCGGCGCATATACCCGCAGCACGGGAATGGATAACCCACGAATGAGGTACAGCGACAGAAACTTTTTTGAGCTTAGTCAAAAAAAAAAAAAAAAAAAGAAAAAGAAAAAATTACAAATTCTTTTTGCAAACTTTTACACACTTTTGATTTAAACAAATATGTTAAGACAGCATTGAAAAATGTGTGGGGGTTTCTTGCAAGGTGGCTTGGCTCTATATATGCGAGACAACATAAATCTTTCGTGCGATAAGTACTGAAAGCACTGTTTATTCCGCGTGTACATTAACGCGTGAATCTGACGCCGTATATAACCGAAAAAAAAAAAAAAATACAAAGGAAAACGATACGTAAAGATTTATGTAAATTTTTTTCTTGTATAGATGTTTTATCTCTCAAGGGGAAATGATTTAACTTTGATCTTGCAGGTGACCATGGGTCGACATAAATTTCCAAATTTGCAACCAGTCGCACCTGGCAATACGATGCGAAATCGTCTCGCTTTTACTTTAAAACTATAAAAGCTACCTCGGTTTTCGCCTCAGCATTCGCCAAACCATTACCTCGCCCACGTCGCAAACAATCGCTTAAAGTCCTCTCCGATCGAGTAAAACCGGTTTGGATCGCGACCAGTGCTGTAACTACATACCTACTCTATGCGGCCGGATTTCACGATCGGAGCGAAGTTTTACAAGCCTCGCGTAAAAGAAGAAGACTGATACTCCCAAACGAATTGAACTACTCAAAACGTGACTCGAATCGAATTCTCGCGCAATTCTCTTTCGCGAGAATGGCGAGACATAGAAAAAAATTTCACAGTTTTGATTATATTCGAACTTTCTAGAAAATGATCCGCGCGCGCGCACTTGCTCGCGCAAACAAAAATTTGAAAATTTAAATAATAATTAATTTAAGCACGTAGAAAATTGACGGTTAATTAATAAAACTTTGTTACATGTATATTCAGTAAAGCAATTTAATTTTACATTTTTCTCGGGTCCGCGTAAAAGAGTTTTCGCTTAACGCGCGCGTAGCAGAGAATTTTTTTATTCAACAGCCATTCGCTGTTTCATCGATGAATCGCCCGATGTACCAGCATCACTCTGTTAGTCGTCGATGTCATAAGATACGTAGAGTGTGGACTGCAAAGGGTTAACGACATTCCATACCGAGAGAGCGACGCGGCGGGCTGCGCCGCGCCAATGCGCTTGTAACTCCTAACGTAACTGGCGTAGCACTCGGTCATGCACCCCCTTGTGTTATACGCTATGCAACCCTACGACGGTAAAGGTGGTGGACGGGATAGTGGTAACGGATCGATCCGCGCGCGTTTCTTCGTTTCCAACGCGAAAAATTAGTATTCCGTTGCCGAGCGTCGTGGTGAGCAGCGCGCATTGTGAAAACAGAAACGACAGAAGGGAGAAAAAGAAAAGCCGAACGAAAAAAGGAGAATGACGGCACATTCTCAGGGGAACGTTCAACCCCCATCACGATTCCATTCGTAATCTCCCTCTCTCCTCGTCGAACATACGTACTTACGTACACCTATTCTACCCTCTTCGGCGTTTTCTCGCTTCGCGGACATTTTACGGAAACGACACAGCTCGCTACTCGCTACTCCTGAATATCGAGAACGGGGCCGGGGTCCGGCTACGTGAGTCGCATTCGCGGGACTCGGGCTGAATGTCAATTCTCTACCCCCGTTTTTCTACCGGAGCGCGATCTGTTTTAATTGCCAGGAGTCTATTTTATCCTTCGCACTACTCCAAGCCTCTTGTAAATCGCTCCTTTTATCATGGACTCGGCCAATCGTTCGGATATGCTCTCTCTCTCTTGGCTGTTTTCGCACTTTTTCACTTTAACGAAGATAAACATTTCCGCCGGCAATAAATGGCTATTATCTGTTAACAGCTTTTTATTCAGGTTTTTTTTAGACCTGAAAAGTATTAATGTTATTCAATTGATAATTGAAATAAGTTCTACGTGTAAAAGTAAATGACGGAGAGTGTTTATAAAAATTTGTATCGAATTGATATATTCATTTCGTAAATACAATTTTCTATTGCAATATAAATAAAATTTAAAAGTTTTTACGATGCTAAAATGACAGAAATATATCTCGAAAGTATATTGTACTTCTATTAAAATTCACAGAAATAAATATTCAATAATAAAAAAAAAACTGCCTCCTGTGAGGTTTGAACTCACGACCCCTGGTTTACGAGACCAGTGCTCTGCCACTGAGCTAAAGAGGCTCGACGTTCTCCAGTTCTCATTGAACACTATCATCATACAGCTGCAGATCCCACACTAAGTGACAACTTAGATAAATTGTTAAAAACCAAAATTTACACATTGTTTATAATTTTTTTTCCTTCATTATTATCTATGTTAATAATACTGTGTCGGTATTACTCGAGATCAAGAATAACTCGATCTTTCGATTTTTAATTGCTTTTGCCGTCGCTTATTTTTTATATCACATGCTACGGTGCTGAGCTTGTCAATGAAGCTTTTAGAGAAGCCTGCAAAAAAAAAAAAATACTTTGACATAAGTAAATCCTGCATGGATAAGACAGATGTCAGTTGTCACTTCCCGTTTTGCGCGTCATGAACAATGAACTACGCTTTCGAGCTCCCCGTAAGGAAGAGCAACACGAGCAAGCCTCTCCTATACCCCTACTTCTAGGCCGGAAAAGAACAGATGTCGGGCTGTCTTAAAGATTTCGAAGGGACGACCCTTTTCGGGGACCGACAAGACTCTCTTTGAGACGCAATAAAAGGGGACCAACGGAAC
Source organism: Pseudomyrmex gracilis (assembly GCF_002006095.1). Classification (NCBI taxonomy): domain Eukaryota; kingdom Metazoa; phylum Arthropoda; class Insecta; order Hymenoptera; family Formicidae; genus Pseudomyrmex; species Pseudomyrmex gracilis. The sequence goes on from NW_018020596.1 coordinate 324,685, forward strand.
TCGTAAGACCATTGTACTATTAAGCAGATGTTCAATGAATGCGCAATGCGTTTATAATACGAATACTGGACAACAAGCTCGAGTTTTCTAGGGTGTCTGAGAATTTTGGCGTCTTTTGCGTTATTATTGCGACGTTATAGGAAAAACGTTTCATCAATTTTCTCTTTATTCAGAAAACTCTCTGTAATTCTTTGAATATACAGAAGAGTTGTTGTTTTTGTAAGATTTCTCAATATTTTTCCATTGTATATAGAAAAGCGGACTCGCACAAGACCCAACATACTAATCGTGGCTGCAACCGCGACGAGCAGCGAGCCAACCTCCGCTTGTACCCTTGAACCTAACAGACACTCGCGACGTTGCCGCCTCGTGCAAGCGTGCCGCGAGCACGGAGCAACATAAAGTGAGGCGTGGAGGAACGGAATAAACGTGAAGTGTGGTGCGGAGACGCGGAGAAGCGCGGCGGTTGGTCGGTCGACAGCTACGCTCGGTCGCGCTCGGCTGTGTCCGGTGCGTGCTTTCTTCACAAGAATTCCGTGCACACCACCTCCTCCTTCTCCTCTGCCGCCGCTCCTATCGTCGTCGTCGTTGTCGCTTCGTCGTCGTTGTCGTCGTCGGCGGCGGCGGCGGCGATCTGCTGGCGCGACGCCGAGCAGGCTGACGTCACGCACGTCAGCGTTACGCGTAGCGTTACGTAAAAAACGTGCGCCTGCTTGGCTGACTGGCAAACTCTACTCGCTGAAGCGTGTCGCCGCCGTGTTGCGTTGCGTTGCGTAGTATTGAATTAAGTAGCATCGCGGCGAATGTAAGTACAAGCAACGCTCTGTATATGCCAGTATCGGACTCTCGATACGCTTCTGCAACGATTATATTATTCTTTTTTTTGGTGGCGAAATATTTTTGATTTTTGTACTGTTACTTCATTTTTGTCCGTCAAAAGTTCTCTTGTCGGTGATCAAGATAAAAAATAACACTCATGATAAAATTTGATATAAAAAAAAAAACTTTATACTGCCTTGTATATTTGTTTTGTATGTATCGTGAGAGTTTCAAGGTTGATTTTCATTTGACAACACGAAGATTATCGTAATGATCAGATGAGAGATACGCAATGTTAAATTCAGCTCATGACTGCTTCAATTTATATCGCCTTTATGGTACATCACGCTTATTGTTAGTGCCATGTAAGAATCTTTTCACACTATGCAATGTTCATTGCGACAACATGCAACTTTGATCGCATAATACATCCTCTTTTACGGCTTCTATATGTTCTAATTTGAGCGGAGCAAAACAAACGTCAGAGCTAACGTTTTTGCGCATGCGTACAAACAAAAAATTGCATCTTGCTGCAGTGAACATTGCACAGTAGTGTAAAAAAACTCTAACATGTTCGCTATAACTGCGCAGTACAAGATCCGTACCGTAGCGTATAAACGGGACGAGAGAATCGGCCATATTTAAAGCGCTAAGCATGCATCGAATAGCTGTTCCTTCTGCTAGATACGATAACGCGGCAGAAAGAACGTTAGCAGCGAAATCAGCTTCACGCGACATTTTTCTTCTTCTTTTTTTTTTTTACGTAACGTCGCGCCAGAGCGACTTCGTGACGTCAGCCGTCGGTATTATCCAGCGTGGTGTAGCCAGGCGGTTTTGTCGGACGTAGATTCCCGTGGAGAAAGCATAGATAAACATAACCTACATAGAACGGTCTCTCGAGCACGTCAGGGTCAATGAACGACGAAACCGGAAATTCGTCGTCTATCTCTATTCGACTGGGGAAGAGTAGGTTCCACTTGACGGTCCCAACGATCGTAGGCCAGGTATAAAACTGATCATTGCGATGGACCATTATTATAGGCAGTCAACGATTGCTGCGATCGTCAAATGAAACCTGAAAGAAGAAACGAGAATTAAAATGGTCATCACCAGCAATAATTTCCTTCATCATAAAAAACATAAATTTCTTTTTTCTTGCAAATACTTGCGGCCGTATGATTCACATACGTGTTTCTTTCTGAAACCACAGAAATCCAAGAAAAATTATTTGCACAAACGTCTAAAACTTTGTCGTCCCTAACCGAGGATCGAAGCGTTTTTCCTTTAGCTTTCTGTGTGCATCCTCCTCGGTATGCTTCTTCATTCGCCGCATTCGCGTCTCTCGTTCGCACGCTCGTGTGCCATTTACGAGGCAAACCGGTTTACGCTTTTTGCCAGCCTCGGCTTCGAGAAGAATGTTGATTTTTGCGATATGTACCGCTTGGGAAGCTAACCTACATCATTATCCGGATGAGGCTGGCTACGCTTGAAAACGCGCCTTCTCAAGCAAGTTACACAAAACTGTCTTTTTAAAAGAAAGACGCTCTGCACACACCGACGCGAAATGTTACATTATAGTACGATATTCAAGAAAAATATCATAAAAATATCATGTCTCCGAAAATTGTGTGTTTGCATGTAAACGTTTGTGAGAATTATCTTCGTCGTAGCTTTCTCTAAGTTTAAATAACACGACGCAAATTTAAATTTTTAATTTTAAAAATCAGAAAAAAAAAAAAAAACCAAACTGGATTCAAGTAACTTGAGACAACATCGCATTTCTCAACGGCCCAACGTTAAATTAATTCGTTCTATTTTTACGCCGGATGGAAACAAATGTGACGCATCTGTTTAAAGTTAAAGTAAAAAACATGTATTTTTATACACGGGCGAGAATACAAAATAAAGGTCTCTCTCCCGAACTTTGTCGATTGGACTTTTAACAGTGGTGTCACGAGTGCAAAATGATGATGAGATACACAGAGTGCTGTAGGTTAGTGAGAACAATAGCCAGTTCGCGTTTATAATGAATCGAGATGCATGCCGCGCGGCGCGGCGCGCGTGTAGTAAAAATATTTTCGGCTCCGTGCTTCGAATAACGAACGGTTAGAATTACCGAATTCGTCCTCGACCGTGAAGGCGGACGCGTCCGCTTCTCCGCGGATTGTTTGTCGTCGACGCAGAATTTCGATTCTCATGTCATGCGCCGGTCGTTTCTCGCACGTGTTGTCACGTTACTTTCTCGTTTATATACATAAGCACGTAACGTCTCTGACAGTGGCGCAAATCCAAATAACAACAATTACTCTTCTTTTTTCGTTAATTTCTAACGATGAAAAGAATACACATGATTCTCGTGTGGCTACAACTGAGAATCTAAAAGCGAGCGATTCGTTAATTATTGAGAATTTAGAAATTTACGATGCTGATATCAATCGTTGCGGTATAACAACCGGAAATGTTCGCTTTCCGCGTGCAATTTGAAAGAAGAGCGGATTCTACGTATGTATGTACGAAACACAAAATCGTTCTATAGAGCGTTAACGTATTCTCGCGCAGCTATTTTGCGACTTTTGTTTGCGCCAACAATAGCGACATTGATAATTATAGAGAGTTTTAAGATTCTCGATTAACAATGGGCTTGGAACGAACGGTGCACAACAACCTTTGCACGGGTGTTATCGGGCGAAGAGTCACGGACTCTTGTAGGTCTCTAGTGCATGCAATCGGAAACCAGTCGGACTCCTTCCCCTTTCCTCTCTTTCCCCTCATACAAGTCAGACAAAACTTTCGAAAATTCCAGGATGACGTAGTTCCCTGCTCTCGACGCGTGTCTACGGTGTGAACGAAAATGAACGGTCGCGCTCTTCTCTCGCTTCTTTATTTACAGTTACTTACGTAATACGACACCAGAGTTTCTCTGTTACACCTCTCTACTTTTTTTTTCCTTTTTATTTTTTGCTTTGTTTGCTCGAGACATGGCAATCAGCTTTGTCGTGTTGTCGTAAGAAAGAAAGAAACTGTGAAAATTAAAATAAAAACATATTGCATTATGTACGCAGGAATAAATGTGCACTTACCTTTGTCACAAGTGTTCCTGCTTGTACTTGAAAGGTACAGATGAGATATCACTCGCGCTCGTTTTTTTTGTTATTCGCGTTGTGTAAGAAAAGCGAAACTTATTATTGAAACTTGCGGAAAAAAGACTATCAACGCGCAGAAACGCTGATAGGATATTTGAAAAAAAAAAAAAATATACAGATAAATATACTACGCGTTATCTTGCGCGTTGCGCAAAATAAATGAATATTTATAAAATCGTTACTGAAGAATTGCACTTACGGATGGAATCGCACTTACGAATAAACATGATCGTGTTTATCCGTTGGAATAAACATGATTGTTACTAAAAAAGGATGTCGTTATCTAACCGAAGTCTCGTAATTACTTCGTCGCGCTTTGCGCGATGACTTATACGGTATAATCTTTGATGAATCACATATGATTATTCCGGTATGGTACAAACAGTTTCCGCGAAAACTTAACGCGACTTTACGCGTTAAAAATATGTGCATATAAAGTAAAATCTTAATAGTAATTATCTGAAACTTGTTACAAATTGTGTAACACACGCAAGAAACTCGAAAAATACTCACGTGCGCCGTGTTAAGTGGTTGGTGACAACGGAACTCGGTAATTCGGGAACAGCGTTTAAGTCCGGCAAAGTTTTCGTTGAAGTTCGATCGTTGTTAGATTCTGAAAGTTAGAAGATTAATCGATAAGCGATCAATTGTTTCAAAACGTCAACATGTAGAAATTCAACAAATGCATTTTAAGTAGTAGCTTGTTTACCTTGAGAAAAACAATTTTCCGTTTTGGCAGCGCGATGCTCGCATTCAAGTTCATTCGTCGATTGTTTTGACACTTTCCAATTGTGTATCTCCTTCCGTAAAATGCGAATCGGATCATCGTTGTCCGCGCTAACAAAGCCGATCTCGTCAGACAAACAGTCCTTACGTCTCGCGTTGTCGCGCGATTCCGCGTTTCTACGATCTTCCTTCCGCAAAAGAAACCGACGACGCTCGCAAGCACCCCGTGACTTTGTCGCGAAATTTCTAACAAGATTCCCGTCGTTCGAAGATCGCGTCTTTTGCGATAATTTTGCGGACAATTTTCTATCGATTGCAGATTTTGTGCGTCGATTTGAAGGATCAGTTCTCGCGGACATGTTACCGCTTCCTCCGATTGCAATATTTCGAACTGAAAAATTGACCAATGCGATAATAGAAAAATTATAAATCGTAATGTTATATACAGTTTACTATATAGATAGTTTATAGTTTTACTATATAATTTAGTATGTATATAAATACCTATGTACACAAAAAACGTGACGCGACGTTGCACATGTTAGGCAAAGATCGAAACGCGACGATACAAAACATCTGCTGCCTACTTCCTGTTGTTCCGAAATTGTATCGTGTTGCTTCCAAAAACGATGTGACCGGGAATCAACATTAATCGATCCCAATTTATTTCACTTTCACCATCTTTGATTCTTGTTCTCGCCAAAAATTTTCCCGCAAACTCACTTTCTTATACGCGCGCAGCTGCAATTTGCAACAACCGGTTCCGAACTTTCATATCATTGTTTCGATATTGTTTCGGCGTCTGTCTTGACATGTCTTCGCACAGGCGAACGAAACCGGCGAAACAGCGGTGTTTCCGGTACGCGGTAATTCAAAAATGTGTAATAATTTTTAATGAGAAGTGTCGAGATGTGCCGACGAGGAACAATATCGGAACGAATCACACACTTTTTGGCTAACTATTTTCGCGGCAGTTTGAAATTGCGTATTGCTAACGATCGCGCTGCCAACCGTAGAAAATTGAAATACATTCTTGAAGATTTAGGAACACCGGTTGTTGTGTCGATTCTCAGTGGCGTTCCTAAAACCATTCTATTAAATACACACGCACACACACACGTACTTACATCCATATATATATTTTGAACCGGCGTTTCTAACCTCAAAAAACGCCGAAACTTGATGTTAATGTTAGCTAGGTTATAAAAACAACAGAAAGATACAATAAAATTATATATCTGGGTAAATTATTGAATTCTGACAATGGCGATGCAAAATCCGTCCGATGTGGATGCTGACCAAATTAAATCTGTATGTATTAGCGAGATTATTCTTGTATACGAATTATTCTTTTTCGCATTGTAAATGATCCAAACACGTGTATTTTAGCAAACTGTCAGTGCTGTAGTATATATTGTTATTTAGTTAATAACTTATGTAATTGTTTATATTTTTTTTTCTCTACAGTTTCGAGAGTTTTTGACTTCGTATAATAAACTCTCTGAAATTTGTTTTATTGACTGTATAACTGATTTCACAACAAGAGATGTTAAAGCCAAAGAAGAGAAATGTGCTCTTAATTGTATGGAAAAGTATCTGAAAATGAATCAAAGAGTGTCGCAACGTTTTCAAGAATTTCAGATAACTGCTAACGAAAATGCCATAGCAGCTGCTAAACGACAGGGTCAGATAAAGTAATTTGTCACTACTAATTGTAAGCAAAATTTTTTGTCCTTTTCTTAAAATTTTCTTTTATACAATATAGTAAACAAATCGTTACTTGAATCTTTATGTAATAAATTAATTTATCTCATATTTTGTATGAACTTGGTTTCATAAATACTTTTTCAATTTCGCAAAGTCTGAAACAATACAAAATGTTTTAATGTTCTGTATATAATTGTTATTTAAAATAAGAATTTTTGTAAACTATAAAAATAAAATTATGTGAATACATAATTACATGTTAAATAAATTATAAACTTGATCTATCTCACATCTCAATATGTAAACACAAAATTTGGCTTTCAATGTTAAAACAAATTGTCTTTTTACACTACTCCTAATTTTTCAAATTATTAGGTTTATAAAATATGACATGTAGTATCTGAATACTTATATATTCAAGTATTAATTCAAGGGTGTTATAAAATATTTTATATAATTATTTAAAATTCTTAATTATGGCTATATATATATGTATAAACATAAAAATTTATACAAAGGAGAATGCTATGCATATATATATGTATGTACAATATATGCATGTGTATAGACTCTTTATTAAAACAATTAAATTTACATATATATAAACATATATATAAATTTATAAAATCTAACTGGATTTGGAGTGTCCAAATTCGGAGAACTTCAATTTTCCCTGGGATATTTCTATGTCCATAGTTTCGCTTTCCCACTCAATCGGAGAGAATGTTTGTATGTTTGCTTCTACAGGACCCAGACTTTGAATTTGAGATTGAGTAATTTTGTTGTCGAAAGTTGTGCTTGATATCTGAGGCTCCTCAGTCTGCATCATGGTGTCCGAATTCGGTGAATTTGGAGGTGTTTTTCGCAATCTCTTGTAGTCCGAAAATCTTTTCAACGACACTTGGTCCACGGAAACAGCCTGTGTGGTGTGTCGCGTTTTATACAGTATCGGACAGCCCAAATCACCTTTCAGACTCAAACTGTACAAATTGGCTAGTCGACATAACTTTTCTCGCTCGGGTTGTCGCATAGGATGCAGTTTCAATTCACTCTGAGTGGGATCTTGTAGAAATCGAGAAACTTTCTCGTTAGCTGACGTTATGATGGAATAACCGGGCTTGTTATTGACATGTCGTCGTCCGGCACGAATCTCTCTACCACTGAGACCTTCGCGAATGCGCTGTATTCGTTGCTTATAGTTCCTCTTGGCTTCGGCGACTGAGTGTTCGTGCTGTATCATTTGCTGTAAGGTCGAATCCGATGTGGCTTTATCGTCACTTGTGCTGTCTCCATCTTCTCGCCAACTTGGCTCCCCGATCCAATCTGACTGCTCGTCGTCTCCTGTAACAATCAAATTATTTAATAAATGTAACCTACACATGTATAAATGTATTATCATCATACCTTCTCTATCTTCGTCATTGGTAACAAGACCTGCTTCCGAGTCGCTAGATGAAATACTCGAGCTAGATATACGCGAACAGTCCACAGTATCTCCTCCTTGCATCTTCCCACGATTCTTTAGCTTGGTGTTTTTCGTTGGTTTAGACATTCTCATCTCGCAATCGATGGAACGCTCTCTACATGATCTCTTACGTTTTCCGCACCATATAGCGCCGTACTTACTTTTACAATCACTTCGAAAAATACGTTTCTTTCCACCGAACGAAGTCGACACAATTGCCACTGCCTGCGAAGTGGACCCGTTCGCGTCGTATTCAATGGCCATCCTTTTAAATTTCCTCTTGCGCCTTGTGTTCGTTCGCGGCACAAAGTTTTCGTTTACCGAGTCGCTCTCGATATTGCTCGTGTTATTTAAGTTGGAGAAATGGGCGAAACGTTTGGTCTGATTGGTATCGTCGCTGTCCGACTGATATTTCGAAACGTTGGCAGTTTTTGGAATACGAATGTCGCAAATGGAAGATGAGCTGTCGTCCGAGTGTTTGGTTATGCTTAAAGTTGCTGTAAAATGTTATTTCGTGTCAGTTCTTCATTGTATTTTCACAACAGACCGCGTGTTATTACATGTTTCGGAGATTACATATGATTAAGCTTTGACTTCTTTATACTGTACAAATTGATTTCTACAAAGTTATGTAATCTTGATAATAATCCACACTGTGTGCCTCGTAGAAGCCAAACTGTAATTGTGTGTAAATATATAAATTAGGATCTGCGTAAGGGGAATGCAATATATAACAGTGTTTCTAATTTGATGATTTAATTGGAAGAAGTAAAATTTTTTAATTTTCTTTTTACCAAAACTCCCTTTGCTCCCTTAAACTTACGAATATTTCCCGTAGAACGGGCTCGTCTTCTAATGCCCCATCTGCGTCTGGTTGTACTGTTGCTGCTTTCTTCTAATGCCAAAGTCAAATCGTGCACAAGCGCCTCCATTTTTACTCTTAAACTTGCTGGTACAGCCTTCAAAACACGCTCCATTTGAAGGACGCGTTTTTTGCTGCAAAAATTTTATCAATTTTACTCACTCAGCGCAAGTTTACAAATTGTCGTTGTCATAAATATTTACTTGAAAATATTTTGTACAAGTTATTTTACAATCTACATAAACACATGCGTACAAGTGTTTTAATTACATTTCTTACATATGCATATATTTTTTTATGTATGTTACATCCTAAGCACAACACACGCGAGACGTATAGGTTTTAAAAGTGCGACAGAGATTCGTTTTTTTCTCATTGCGAGATGCTTGAGCGTTCGAACGATTATTTAACGATATCTTGCACCGAACAAGAGTCGTGACTTATCAGCGATGCTTCGTCTAAACGGAAACGAGACATACGGTATATTAAAAGATTATCGAAAGGCAGTTAAACCGTTCACACGACGAGAAAACGCATATGGTGCGAACGAGTAGCATATCCGTGATATATGTCAATCGTTGGACATGATGATAGGAGGAGGGGATCAAAACAAATCGCGTTGGTTTTTTCTTGTCGGTCACGACGATACGTAATATCCTGCTGCTCACCTCTTACGAGTGATGTCCATTAGCCCTCGGCTTAAAAGTCTCTCATCGTCGAACTCACGCGGTTCGTCGTTGTTCTCAGATGAAGAAACGAAAGAGAAATCACGCAAAACGCAACGCGATTTAAAAAATCGTCAATCATGTCAGATTGTTCTTACCGTTAAAGTTCCGATTGTTGTGTATTATACCGCTGTAAACCGTTGCGAAAAGCGCACACAACAGTTTATCCGTGGGATTTCGAGATCCGTGACACAGAAATGCGAAGAAGCTGAGCGACCAATTGCAGTCGCGTATTCTCGAGAAGGAAAGTTCGTTCGAAGAAAATGCTCGGCTGCGATTGGTCGATTTGCCGAGCGCAGCGATTGCGTCGTTGTCAAAATCCGCCATTAGGATATGACATTTGGAACGCGGCCTTAAAAGTACATATTCATACCGCCATTTCCGGTGCTTTGTCGTGCGGACGTACGCAACGCTCGCGTTCCCGAGTCTGGTGGGCGGTTTGTTGTTCGAAATTTTCGCGATATAAATCGTCGCGCGACGCTTTATACAACGCGATATGTTGTGAGAAATGCGAGTGAATGTGAACGGCGGCGACATAATGCGAGAGCTCGTATTGCGCGACAAGACATACGAGCGCGGTTGTGCAAATAGCGCGTAGTGATCGTCTGCGCACGCCCGATGTGTCTCCGCGGCAAGATGAGCGCGGCATCGCGTTAGGTCGACTGCGAGGACGCACTGGTGTCGCGAGTTGAAAAGAGAGAGAGAGCGCGCACAAGCGAGAAGCGCGCGATCGCCTAATTACGATTCTGTCTGTCAGCTAGGTAATCGGAGTAATAACGTCGCCAGGGCGTTAAATACGGAGCGGACGCGCGATATTGACTGGTGTTTTGACCAGCATAGAACGCTGAGCAGTGTTGGTTGATAAGGTAACGTGGATAGCCGCCGTGATGGACGGCGCGAACGTGAATGGCGGGAACACAAGAATCGTATCCGAGGATCCTAACCTCGAAAGCGCTGACGGTGGTGATTCGGCTGTGCAATCGATGCCAGAAACGCAAAATTCACCGTTGAGCGGTAAGACTCAGTCGACGGCTGGCGGAAACGCGGACACGCAAGGGATTAACGGCGATCTAAAGGCCACATCCAAGAAACCCGGCACGCAGTCCCTGCGTAGAAGAACAAGGAAATCCATCACCGACGGCAACGTGATGGAGTCGGTTGTAACTAGGACGCGGAAACGCAGGCACTCCAATCTCAATTACGCGAGTTCGGATGATTCTGAAGAGGAATTTAATGGGTTCGAGATGCATGGGCTTGATTCGCAGCCAGGCAGTCATGTTTTGAAAAAGCTCATTGGTAGTTATTAGTTATAGTTAATTAGCCCCTAGTTGTGTTATCCATAGATTTTTCTCAAACAGAACCTGATAATTGTTTTGAGAAGATTTTTTTCAATGCTTTTGTGTTTACACACACACTTTTTATGTTTTTTCTAATTTTTCATATACTTTTGTGCAAACAATGTCAGAATTAAGGTAAATTCAATGCAATTTATTGCAGCTGAAGCAGAAATTGCAGAAGCACAATTTGTAAAACGTATCAGATATTCAAGAAGAAGCCTAGATGATAAGAAGGAAGATGATCAAGATTTTGATCACACAAGAGCCTATATTTATGAGACAGATAGTTTTGGACAATTTGACATGGAAAAGATAAAAAGAGAAAAAGAATCTGACAAATCAGAAACTGATTCTATTGATATGCCAAATAGCATAGATTCTGAGATAGAACCAAGTAAAATTGAATCTGTCTCCATCAAGTCAGCAAATTCGTCAGCAACAAGTAGTCCATCAGCAGCATCACAAAGGTCGAGAAGTAGTCGTATTTCTCGTGGTCCCAGTCCAGGAGGAAGGCAAAAAGTTGTTGATATGTCCAATCCCTTGTATAAAGAACCGTTTAAGCACGGATGGAAACGTGAACTGGTATTTAGAGCAACTAATGATAATTCACTGAAAAGAATGGCTGACATATATTATTATACTCCAACTGGCAAAAAAGTCAGGAGTTTTAGAGAAGTTGCTGAATGTCGTAAGTATAATGCGTGATGTAATATATATTGTTAACCTTCTCAGTGCTATAGATGTATAAATTCATTTAACAAGTAACATACTGTGGGCGCTAGGAGTTATTTTCATCTTTAGTCAAAAATTCAGCACTGAAAGGTTAATTAACATATTTTATGATTCATTCATATTAGAACTGACATTTATTTTACAGTCAATTCAAAGGAGTTAAAAATTGACCACTTCACATTTTTCAAAGAGCCTATTGGACTCGATGATCCAGAAAAAGAAATAGTACGAGATGCCAAAAAAATGAGAGTATGTTTTTACATTTTACGTTTTAATGTTACCAAACAGTTTATGTTACATTTAAATGTCTGTCTTGTGAATTGTATTAATTATGAACTCACTGAATATGTATGAAAGAACTTCTTTATCATATTGTTTGTTTATCGCATAGTATTAGAAGGTATGTGCAGGAGGAAAATATTGTTGTTTACACATAATTTAATTTTTTTTTTTATTTATTGTAAACTTAAATTTTTTTAATAACAAGTTTGATTTAGATATTTTTCATTACATTGCAATAATTAATGTAAGTAATATATTACTTTTTAAAATCGTTTCAAACTAGAAAGATTTTATTTTATATCTGCATTGTTTGCAGGGATCTATGGGAGGATATGGAAAGAAATCTCCTGCTAGAAAATTCACACCAATAAAAAAGTCAGCACAAGAACTTGCAGTGAAAAAGATAGTACAAGAACCTGCAACAAAGAAACCAGTACAAGAACCTCAAGTTCCTGTACAGGTGGCTGCTACTACACCTACATCTGTATCTACAGAAGCTTCAAAACCTAGTTCCGTACCTGTGTCAGTGCCTACAAGAGCTACCAAATCGACAAAAGTTTCAACACCTACAGTACATAAGACAAAAACAGCTGCAAAGAAAACTCCTCAAATAAGTACGTTTTATTGGCTCCAAAATTTACACATTTTTCATGTTTTTTAAATGGGTTTTATTTTTGAGATTATCGACAACTTGAATTATTTCGAAATTAAGTTCTATATTTTAAAAGGATTCTCAATAACTCGAAGCAGATTGCAAAAAAGATTTTTTTTCAGTTTTTTTTTTTTTTTTTTTTTTTTTTTTTTTGCTGCCCATGCTGATGTACATGTATGTTACAATATCAAAAATTTTGAATTGCATAGCAGAAATGAAATCACCAGCTGAAGAGATTGAGATGCTTCCACCTCAGCGAAGTATAGCAAATACAAGACGGAATCAACAAATCGCAGAAAAAGTTGTTCCTGTCAAAGCCAAAAGATCGCTACCGTGAGTATTTTAATTATTTAGTCTTATATTTAGTTATTCTGTTCACACATATGTATATGTACATACATACATACATGTCACGTTCTCTTGAATAGTCGAATGCGTAAATTTAATCGAAAAAAGCATTTTTATTTTTTATATAAAATATAGAAAATGTTTTTTTCTGAAAAATCTAATAAGAAAGAATAAGAAAAGATTGAAATATTCAGAAGATTATGTATTTGAGTGTGTGTGTGTGTGTAAGAATGTGAGAGAGAAAGAGAAAGAACAAGAGCGAGAGCGAGAGCTTAATTGAAATACCTAACATAATTATGTATATCTTTATTATGCAATTTATTTTATTACGTATTTGTTTAAAAAAGATATACATAACTCAAAGTTGTTGTACATTGTTTTTGAATGCAACAGCAGCTCTATATTCTACCTATAATTTTCATAACTTTTCCCTTTTGATCCTATTTCACAAATCCTTAATAAGCATCTTGTGTTTTTTTTCCTGAATTCCTTTCCCCGTCAACGCACATCTTGCAGGCCGAAAGTTCAAGAACCGTGCAGCATACGATGTTCTACAAGTATGGGATTAATACCAAGTTTGCAATGCCGTATCTGTCTCTGTTTGTATCATCCCGAATGTGTCGATGGCAGGGAAGTTGCAGGCAGTGATGAATACGTCTGTAAGGTAGGTGTGCCGCATAGTATATATTGAATAAACAATGATCCAGTGGCGAACAAAGAATTGTGAACTGTGTGAATAAGTTTCCATTTATACATATATTACTTGCTTTCCGACAAAACTGTGTTGCTTCTGTGATATATCAAAAAATTTTCATCTTACATGACGATATTGCACATAAATTGATAGTTTTTTTTTATAGCACAAAATTAAATCTGTTATAGAATTGTCAACCAGACACTAAAGATTCTCATACATCGAATAATCCTACTCTGACGCCGCCTCCATTGATTCCAATCAGTATGTTGGGTACTCAGAATGCCAAATCAAAACATCAAGCTAACGCACCGCCACCTCCGAAGTTACAAAGAATTCCCAAGAATTCAGACAACGCTGATACGCAAATGAGAAATCCTTCCAAAGTTTCCAAGACAATGTCTGCAACATCAAATACGTCTTCGACTACAGATAAGAAAGAAACCGCTTGGTTTCCTCAAACGGAAAATGAGTTCTTGCAGAGCCATGATGGTACTATGCCGAAACCAGCGCAAAATATCGCTCTGATGGGTGGTAAAAGATATATTGTAGTGCCGAAAAATAACGCGATGGCGGTTCAACCGGCTATAACAGTGAAACCAGACAAAATTGGCGACAAACCTCCAATACTTCAAGATGGTTTACTTACCGACATCTCGAACACCGTGGATAATGCTGTTGAAAAGCCGCACGCGCCTTTATTCAAGCACTTGAATACTGATGCGTCTGAAAACGTAAATGTCATGTCTGATAAAGAAATGTCAAAAGATGCGACAAATGACGTAACACATCTTGTCTCTTCCGCTGTCACCGAAGAGCTCGATAACAAAGACAGTAAAGATAATAAGGATGAAGAAGTTCAGATTACAAAAAATAACAAGAGCTCTCCGAAAAGAGACAAGTCTATTGAAAATCTATCAGAAACTAAATCTTCTACCGCTGCTATAGATGATACGGCCGAAGAAAACAAAGCAGCTACAAGTCGTGAATCACCTGAGAGAAAACTTGAATGTACGCCAGTATCTTCAGAAAATATTGTGAGCGATGTTGAGACAAAGATAATCAAACCTGTCGAACGGCAACAGTCAAGTAAAGCGGGTACAGTAAAAAAAGTAAAAAATATCAAGTAAGTGTGTACGTTTTAAGAAAATAAAAACAAAACATCGGTATATTCTCTTATTTTATCCTGCATTTAAAACGTTTCATCTCCAAGTGGATTTAAGTTACGGCAACTATCTTTTGAGGTTTTGGCAGTTGCTTTGTACATATTGTATTTACAAAGTTTAGAGACGCACTTTTTTTTATAATAACCAAACGCTTGAGCAATCAAAAATAGAAAATTATTATTTTTAATTTTCTTGTCTTCCGTACTATACAAAACTTGATATATTGAATGCATTCGATTTTTATATGTACGATATTTTTAATACGAATCTTATAATGTAAACATGTGCAAAATCCTATAATATTGTAAATGCAATGTACACAAATGTTTTATTATATTTGGAAATATAAAAAACACATGTGTTATAAAAATGAATTTGATTTTGTCGTATGATCGAAGCACACTGCCTTAGCTTCTTAAAAATACGGCCAAATTCCGAAGATATACAACAAAAGTAAATAAAACGCGTGCACCCCATAAAGTTTCACGATATATATATATTTTTTTTCTATTTGTGTAATTGTAGTATTAAAGTAAATTTGTATTTTATCTAATCCTCGATTTTATCCGACACTTTTAAATGCACATTTTATGCGTAAATATACGAATGTTTACATTCATGCTGCAATTACAAATAAAGCTCTACTGATAAGTGCTTCAGCGGAAAAAATCTAATTCATTTTTATTTTTTATATTTGCAGATATAAAGACATGTGTGCGAGCCGAAACACAAAAGCTCTTAGTGCGTTTTCCCGAAAATTCTCACAATCTTCGTCCTTTGATCCTATATCCAATCCCATGTTTGTTTCTTTACAACTCTTATCACCTTTTTGATAGAAATTTATATATTCTCTTAAGCAGAGAGAATTATATTTTTTCAGAGGTGTTTTTACGACATTATTTGAGAAATGTAATGTGTAACGTAAACGAAACTCTTAATTTGAAAACCTCTGTAAAAATAAGCTCCTGCTTTTAGTTTTAATTGCGAGATAAATTAATTATTTTTTCGGTATAAGATATGGGTGCTAAAATTATTTCTGCAAACGTAATAGAGATACAAGATGAAACGTATGTTTTTAAAATGTGATTCATTTTTGATGTTTTTCAGAAAAAAGAGCCAAGAGGTTGAACAGCAACAGAATTTTATGGTTTCCATTTGTGCTGGCTATAATGCCTTGCTGCGCATTTTCCAATATCTTAAAGTGCAAGAGCTACTAAGGGCTGCGCGAGTTTGCAAAATGTGGCGTGATCTCGCTGCGCATCCGTCTTTGTGGAAAACTGTACGAATGAAGAACAGTCAGGTCACCGATTGGGAAGGTCTGGCGGACACATTACAAAGACGGGGTACTCAGTATCTAGATCTCAGAAAAATGTTGGTGGCTGGTGAATCTGATCTTTGGAAGAAATTTTTGACTGTTATCCCGCGAGTTACTAGTCTCGTCAAACTCGAGCTGTGCAAATGCCCCGTCATGGTGGTCGAAGAGGTTATTAAGAACTGTCCTCAGTTGGAAGTATTGAGTGCAATGTCGATCAAATGCGATTCCCTCAACTTGGAATCGGTCGGCAATCTGAAGCAATGTCAAGAACTCCGGCTCAAAGCGATAAGCGGAATGTCGTTGCAGCAAGATCTTACACCTTTACAAGAATTGAAGCAGTTAACACAACTGGTGAGGACTCATATTCGTATAAAATTTGCAATTGTTATTAAAACATTATGTATTAGTTTTTATTACATGTAACAATTTTTTATGTTACTTTCGCAGAGTTTAACATCAGTCAGAGAACTTGGGAAGAAGAAAATTGATATTATACAGGCATTAACGAACTTGGAAACACTAGAATTAGGTGAATGTTCCGACTTCCCTGACAAATTTGGAACTAACGTTCTAATCAAATTGAATAAATTAGAACGTCTCAGACTTGAAAAGGGCCAAGGATCCTGTTGTACGTTTAATATTCTCGAAGGTGTATCGAAATTAGAAAATCTGAGTCAGATGGAATTGGTCAATTTTGACGTAAAGAATGGTTTTGACAAATGCCTTGCCAATTGCAAGAACATCAAAAGGTTATTAATTATACCGACTTACATATCACAATCAGCGACATCTAATAACATGGTACTCGGAGGTGTCACAGAATTATCAAATAATTTGACACACTTCGTGTGGGGCGTTACACTCGAATTACTCAGAGTTACGGAATTATTCGTTGATCAGTGCAATCTTACAAACAAACAAGTTAATGGCGATTCTATACCGGTTTTAAAACCAGTCCCTTGTCTAAATTTGGTTAAGAATACCGAAGAGGAAACAGAAAACCAAAAAGGTACGTTCTAAGTTTAAGTGTGACTTAGAGTTCTGTATAATATCGAATGAAACGCAAATATTTACATTTTTATGTAATTATAAATATGATTTTGCAGGTGACAAGTCACAATCGCACCTAACAAGTCCTCAAGTGGACATCCTGCCGCTGCCTCAGTTGCAGAAACTTCTCTTAACCGCATTACCCAAGACTCGAGTCAAAATCTTAAAAATTCCTTTTCACGCTACATGGCGACAAAGCATTTCTGATACCGCCACGTAATAGAGGCGAATAAACTAATACAGAACTAAAATGACACAGATGAAAGTGGTGAGGATATCTTTTATAGATTCTACATCATTTGTGCGCTACAACATTTATGAAAAATTTTTTTAAAAAAGAGAGAAAGAGAGAGAGGGAGAGAGAGAGAGAGAGAGAGACCTTTCTCTATCTTTAACAATAGACTTCTGCACTACGGGCCTGTATCTACGATGCCTAGAAATTAGGTGAAAAAAATTTTTGTGTAAACCGATACAATATAGTAGATGACGAAAATACATATTAAAGAGGTAGTGGCTTCATGAGATCGGTCCTAGTGCGAGAATCCTATTGTATTATGAAATTTTAACAAAGAAATTGCGGAAAAACTTATTGTTATTCTTGTATATAACTGATGTCAAAATTAATATAATTTGTACGCTGATTACGAGAGTCACTAAAACGCGACTGTTTGTTCACAATCAGCCGGTTTGCGGAGAATCATCATAAGGAAATTTCATCCAAATGATCGCTTAGTAAGAAACACCATCGTAGCAAATTCGTAGTAACCAAAGGATTAATCTTCCCTCTACGAACATATCGAATTATTTTAATTTCCTTCTTGTAGTTTGAGTTGCATTGCAAATTATATAGCATATAAAATTCGCGTGCGTTAAACAACTTATATAAAACTTATTTAAATGATACAAGCTATAAGAGCTGTAAACAACTATACACTGGAGGGCACTCGTAAAGTGGAAGAATGTACTTCGAATTAAAAAAATTTAATTTTAAATATATAAGCATTTTCTTTGTACAATTTAATGCCGGATTGTATACATTGATAAGAGATGTAAGAGATGTAGATGTGTGGCACTCTTGTTTTTAAATACACATACAATTTTATGTATACGTATAATAATGAGATAAAAACATTTCGGATAAACAATAAAATCGAAGTACAAAGTATAATTTTATTTCTTTAACCAAACATATTTTGAAAGTTTTACTGTAACTGCTCGAAATGCCGCACTTGTCAGTTGCGACATTGCTCGAGCATTTACAACTTGTCAAAGGCTTATTTTCTCTTAAGACAACAGGTAATGCACTCTCGTATAATTTTTATATTGTAATAAAAATGGTTTTGCACATTTAAGTGTAAATGAAAAAGCAACGCTTCTTCATCTCAAAGTCTTCTCAACAAAAAGTATTCTTCTCTTTTTCGAGTGAACGTTGGAGAGCACATAACTTGTTTGTTCTCCAAGAACGCATTAAAGAACGAAATAAAGAGAATAGTTATACGTAATTTCTTTGTTAAAGTTTCACAATTTGGAAGAGGACTGGATTTGGAGAAAAACAAACATTTTGTATATATATATATTTGTGGTACATACAGTGAGTTTTTTATATATAATCTAAAAAGAATTTTTTTCTAGTAACTCTACAATGTATCGGTACACATTGTACAGCGATGAGAGCAACTACAAATTTAATGTTTTCATGGTGAATACGCGGGACCATGTACGTGCGTCATTTTCACCAGGATAATTGTCAAAGAATATTTTTTTGACGTGACTTAAGTTACTGTGAAAAACAAATTTTCTATCTTTTTTGTACATTATCGACATTATCGACTATATGTTATTCAAGACAGAAAAAAATAGTATAGATTTGTATTGTGCCGAAGTTGCTGTTACGTGTATCCGCGTATTGGAAGTAATTCAACAAGATTACATACAAATTTACGTATATTTTGGACTTGTCATACATTCGTACAATTGCAAATAGGTTTGTTTGATAAGAAGAAAGGGATAAGATGAGTACTTCGGTGAGACTTTTTTCGATCAAGAAGAGAAACGAAAGAGATGTACGAAAATAAAATACGACACGTGTAATTCAAAATTAGATTTGTATGTTTCGCCGATATAAAAACGCCGAAACAAAAACGAACTTAACAAACTTAAGTTTTTATTAAAATAATACAAATGATAAAGTCTTGCGCGCGTATATTTGGCTCTAGATATTAACTGTATATAAAAAAACATGTAATATCATACATGCACATATATATATATATATATATATATATATATATATATAATATATATATAATTTGAAATATATATATATATATATAATATATATATAATTTGAAATTATATATACGTATTTATACATATATATATATGTATACATATAATATCAAAACTCTGTATATCTCTCTCTATATCTTTTCAAGATTTTAGGATATGGAGTTTTCGTTGCAAAGAAAGTAATCCGCAAAATTTGAGACGAGTGTAGGACGTGTAATATATTTATTTTATTGCACAATAATCAAATATAATGTTATTAAAGGTGTCATTGAACATATATATATATATATAAATAATATATATATATAAATAATATATATGTATAAGGAGTACAAAAGGGATATGATAATTGTTCAGCGTTTGTATTATTCATATTCCTTTCAATAAGATACCACGTGTTTCTTTCTTTACTTTGTCATGAAATCCTTTTATACATATAAGAAATATATATTAGAGGAATATAGAGACTTATATTTTATACTAAAATAAAAGAGAGAGAGAGAGAGAGAGAGAGAAACATTATCTTATAATTGTATGCTAAACTTACATTTTAAGCAATATATACAAAGTAGAGATAAATTTGTTTTAAGAAATGTTACACTGTGTAATTTATCTCGCGGTCAAACCCCCCACCATATATTAATTATATGTTCTCGTAGCGTAACATTTTTCATGAATTCTATAATAAATATATTTCCAGCACAATTGTATACGTTATTGTCATTTTTATATTTATCGCAACGTGTGTTTTGTACAATTTTAATAATTTGTCAACATACATATTGGAATTAAAGTAATTTTATATAAAATGTATATTAAAGTATTTTCGACGTTTTTTTCTTTTGAAAAAAATCGGCAATTGGCATTGTTTGTAATAATCTATTTATTTATTTAACTTTTTCAAAATATCGGCTTAGCATTAAATAGCGCTAATAGCGTCTCCTGAAATGAAACCTTGATAGAAACTAAAAATCAATAGAGTGCGGTACTACCTACATACGGGAGAAAATCGTTTGGGGGGAAGCAATTTTGCGCTGATTTTGAGGTTATGTCGTTCATATCGCAACATCCGTGGTGGCGGCCACCAACGGAGGTTCGTACGAGCTATTTTCGTTGTGGCGAAAAGTTTTGCTAGTTGCAGGCGCCGCGCGTTACGCGTTATAATGTATCTGAATGCGAAGAGAGGCCATCAGAGCGCCGTAAGATAGTAGACAAAAATGGGCAGGAGAAAGGCTTGTACATTGTCAAAAGGTAAACAACACGATCCGTCATCGCAGCAGAAGCATTTGTCCACGGCGAAAAGGAACGAGCTCAATGCCCTGTGCGAGAAACTCTTCGATCGTGAGTACATTTTTATTTGCTGAATAAGTTCTGATATTCTTCTTGGGAAAAAATCTCGACTGTGTCTACCCTATTCTAATCCACGATAGAAAATTCTGATTTTAAATGTTACTCCGATGTTATTTTGACATTTTGTAGTAAGCAGCAACCCAGCGTACTTAACGCAATTATGGAACAACTACTTGGATATATCGGAAGTTCTGCTGAAGGTTAAACGCCTGGAGGAAATGAAGACCGAATTGTCCCAGCGATCCCTGGGGATTGGACAATTCATAAATTGGCTCATTGAGAACAAAGCGCGTGTCGATGGTGTGAGCATTGCCGATTTTCCGGGATACGATCTGGGACTGAAGGCAGAGGCTGATTTTGTTCAGAATCAATTGATCTTAGAGATACCAAGGACTCTCATTTTCAGCACACACACCGCAGCATCAGAATTGATTGTTATGCAGAATGATCCTTTAGTGCAGCACATGCCTCAAGTGGCGTTAGCTCTGGCGCTTCTCATAGAAAGACATAAGGAGAACTCCAAATGGAAGCCTTATTTGGACATGCTTCCAAATACTTATAACACAGTTTTATATATGAAGGCTAATGATATGATCGAGCTTAAAGGCAGCCCTACGTTAGGTACGATCAAGTCTTTACATTTTATTTTATCTTTTTTTTTTTTTTATCTTTTTTTTTTATCTTTTAAATAACACATTTACTTATTTATATCTGTGCAGAGGCTGCGTTGAAGCAGTGCCGGAATATCGCAAGACAATATTCCTACTTTAGCAGAGTATTTCAAAGCAATAATAACTCTGTCTCTGCGATACTTAGAGATAATTTTACCTACGAAAGATATTGGTAAGTAATTAAGTAGATCAAAATATTTAAAAAGTAAGGGTGGGCAATAAAATATATTGATTCGAGAGAGAACGTGTGTGATAAAAGTTACACTTTATAAAATATAACGTAACATTATATAAAATACACATATATATATATATATATATATATAGAGCTATAAATAAATAGATCTTATCTTCTTATATATGTGGAAGTTCTGCAGAGCAGCTGTTTGTCATTTACAATCGGAAAAAGTTGAAAGAGTTAGATATTTCATTGTCGCGAATGGAAATATCGAATATATATATAAAATTGTTGTGCCGGTTTAACGATTATTTCGCGTAATCGGGTATCGTTTCCCAGCTATCGTTCGCGTCCAACGAATCGTTGTCCATGTCGCTCTTGCTGTCAAACTCCTCGGCAGAGTTCGCTTCTTGCATTTCGGTCCTGTCGGGTCTCTTGGTCGTTGACGTGGCGACCACGTTGACCATCACAGTGCTCAAGCTGCTGGAATTCGACAACTTCCTTGCCGCCATAACCGGTCCCTGGAACACCGCTCGCGACAGCGTGTTCCTGTACGTGTACTTCTGTTTCTGTTTGATCCGACACACGATGAAGATCGCCAGGAACACGACGAGCGTCAAGCCCAGTATCGCGCCGCTCGCTATTATACTCGGTTTCAGACCCCTCGGCAGAGTTTTCTCCCCGTCATTCTTGCTGCTTATCGTCTCATCGTAAATCGTTCTTATGTCAATAGTGTTCGGCTCCTCCCTCACGATCTCCTCGACGGATCCGACTTGGTGGAACTCGCTGGAGGAATTGTTCGATCGAACAGTCTTCTCTCTGTCGATCATCGCCACACTCACGTTGTACAACGAACCCTTCGCTCTTTGTTCGTCATCGATTTCTGGTTCGAACTGACGCTGCACGTCTTTCGCGAAGGGCAGGGAACCGAACGTTGTGAGCAAATCGACAATCTGCATCGTTCGTCGGGGATTCTCGCCGCGTTCGTTCGCCGCGTCGGTTTCCGAGATAAACGTTGATTCCTTCGACGCGTTTCTGTCGCGCTCAACGAGATCCAACAATCTCGACATCGATCCGTTCTCCGCGTCCTTGTCGAAAAGCGAGTCGTGCAGGTAGCTCACGATGTTCTGCGCGAAGCGATTCATCGTTCTGTCCAGTTCTTGCTTCGTGTCTTCTCGCTCAGTTTTATCTCGATCGGAGTTGCTGTCGGGTGAGAGCGTTACGCTAACTTCTCCGTTGTTCGTGCTGGAAAATTCCAACGTCTGCGGACTTTTCGACTTGGGTACTCTCAGCCTTGACACTTCTGTCAGGTGCACTTTGCTGGAGCCCCTCTGGCGCAGCGCTATCAGCTCCTCCACGCTCATGTTTCTCGATTTCAGGAGACGCTCCAGCCGCTTGCCGGCCGAGCCGGACGCGAACAGCTCGAAGATTTCCGCCCTAGCCTCCGGCTCGATCTCGGAAACGACCTCCTCGTAACGCCTGCTGCCTGTATCTCCTTGATGGTTCTCCGACGCGTGATCGCGATCCATCTTCTCTTCTACCGATTGACTCGTCTGATCATACACGGTCGAGTAATCATCATATTCCTTTTTACCATCAATCGGATTCGCGGTTTGTTTTGTTTCCTCAACCGGCAGAACCGCATCGTCGTTCAACTCATCTTGTTTGTTGTCGTCTTCAGAGATCGGAGTGTCGTTCTGGTACTCGGTCTCGATGAAAGCGTCGTACTCCTCCGCGGAGGAGGATTCGCCGACGCGAACCAACTGACTCTCGTCTTGAATAAAAGTCACTTTTTTGTTGTTGTTGTTATTATCTTCGTTATTTTCACTCTTGTGATCTTTCACGAGTTCTATTCGTTCTGTGGGGTTGAGAATCTGCTCGATGCTCAGAGTGGACTCGGTGTCTCGGTGAGGCGGTTGCGACGGCGCGACTTCGCTCGGCGGACCGACCCAAACCGGTCCTCCCTCCGAGTTCTTGCTCTTCTTGAAGTCCGAGAAGTCCGAGAACTCCATGATCTCTTCTTCGTCGAAGGTCCTCAGCTTTATCGCGCGATTGCTGCTAGTCGTCAATCCAGCGCTTCTGTCGTCGCTTCCCATTGATTTGACGATCGGCGGCACCGTCGATGTTGTAGTATCGTGGACGATCGTGGGAGTAGTCGCTTTCAGCAACGACGAGTCCTGCGCCGATTGCGTCGATATTTTCTCGATCGGATTCTTTTCTTCGGATTCTTCCTTGTCGTTACTCATCTCGTTCGAAGAAATTTGCTCGTAACTTTTCGAAACTTTGTTCGGATTAACTGTAGAAAGATTGTCTAAGATTCTCGAAGCTGACGCAAGTTTTATCGTGGTGCTCTCGAATGTCATGGACGTTTGCGTCGTGGATTTGGTCGGCGTCGCCGTCGTGGCGAGTTTCATCAGCGAGTCGGACATCGCTCTCGACATCTCCTCGATGTACTCGTAAGACTCGTCTGCGTTTCTCGACTTGAGAGCGTTGATCACGTCGGCCTTTCCCTTCAGAAGGTCGGCCAGCGTGAGATTCCTGCGCTGCAGTATCTCCGACAGACTCGAACCTTCCTCTTGCTGCATTTTGAGCAGCATCTTCAGCTCGAGCGTGTTCTCACGATCGTCGTTGGACGGTGTCGAACGATGTTCATCATCAGGATCCCTCATCCGTGACAAGACTCCCGACGAGTTTCTCGATTCGTCGTCACTAATGGAAGGTGCGTCGTTCGCCAGAGCGAATTCGTAATTCTGCGGTGGTCGTCTCTTCCTCGGACGAGGCTTCGAGTACTCCTCGTCACTGAACTCGTGTTCGTACTCGCGCGCCTGAAAAGCCTCGCGATATCTCGACGTGACCTCTTGGTCGTTCAGAGAATCACCTACCAAGTTACGACCGCGCTTCCCGTCGATGCTCGCCGCACTTACGATCGTCTCCCCCGTCGAATCGTGCGGATTCTTCAACGGGCGACGTCTCGCGCGCGGATAATCCTCGTCTATGTCGTCGCGACCATCGTAAGCGACTTCATAGCCATTCGTAGGAAGTTGTCTGTCCGAACTGCCGATTCGAGGACGATTCGATTGATTGAGCATCGCGTAGCGATGCTTGAACAGTCGTCGACCTGTCGGATCCGGAAAACCGTCCTCCTCGGCATCCGCGATCTCTTCGTTCCTTGAATAGGATTGGAATTGAGAAAACGGCAGCAGCGGCACGGAATCGCCGTCGCGCCATTTCGGCTCAAGAGCCTCGCCGTTGTTTCTCCACTTGCCTATCGGCTCGCTTGATCGCTCGCGATCCTCCAGCAATTCTCCGGGCGCTTCCGTGTCGAAATCCGCGAACTCTCCTCGCAACTCCTTCTGAAATAATTAAAAATTGTTTCAAGATAAAATTCAAAACAAATTTGTTTCAGTAACGTAGATTTTATTAAAAAAAAAAAAACTTGATACGTCATTTTTGTATTCGTGGATGAAGCAACGCATCGCGGAAGTGTGCGTGCTGCGAGCGCTATATATATATATATACATATATATATATATCTCTTTCAATTATATGCGTCGGGATCTTTTCCAAGCGATTGAAAGAAGATTCAGCGCTTTTACTTTTGTGTTGCACGCCGGACGCGTGAGAACGCATGAAATACGAGAAGCCGCGTTCTTCCGTTCTCGTTTCCGCGAGGTAAATAAACACGAGTCTTCTGTTAAGTTAATTAGAGAATTATCTTTTCCATAAAGAAGAGAGATACCAAAAGAAAAAAGAACCCTCGCGTTTATCAAAATCTCTCGTTACGCTATTCGCACGCGTTAGACGCGAATAACGTTCGGGTGGCGAACAAGATACGAGGCGTGTGTTTCGTAAGCCGGCGCGCGAAGCTGAATCGATTCATTATCGTTTCTATTTCGTAACTTTGTTAAATACAGGAGAGTTTTTCGTGCTGTCGCGCGTGATTTTCACTTCGCTTTCTCGACGCGAAAGAAGAGAGAGAGAAAAAAAAAGATCGCGTTCCCATTTTCCACGATCTCCGATCTCGCAGAATTTACGATCCGCGTGAGAACGCACTCGCGCGATTATTCTCTCGCGGAGATATACGTGAACGTCGAGACTCACTTCAAAGAAACCGCACTTATTTCGGAGTTTTATTATTATCGTCTCGCGGCGCGCGTTTTGTGCGTCCCGACATTTCGAAACGTGAAATAAATTTTGCGCGTATTCTCTTTTATACGATCTACAATTTTCATTTATTTTATATACAAGTCCGCAATTTGCATTTGCACAGTGTTTTCGGTTTTCTTTGTTCTTTGAACGCGCGCGCTTCTATATACGTTCTTTGTTTTCCATTTCCCGTTCGAGTGTAGGTACTTTTCACAGCGGATTCCGACGGTTAAAACTTTCGTTTGTTCGTCGCGCGTTCTCGCCTTCGCGACGCGAGATTATTAACGGATATATATATATATATATATATACATCCGCGCGACGAAAACACGACAAAACGCTCGTAAAGTCTCGAACTTTCCGCGCGCGCAGCGCGGCCAGCTTTCTCTTTCTCTCGTGGTTTACGCGCGAGTTTTCTCGTCGTCGCGGCGCGCGTCGATCTCGCGGCCAGGCGAATCGACGCATCGGCGAAAAATTCCGGGAGGAAAAGCGCGTTCCGACAGAACGATTTCTCGCTCACGATTTCGGCATACGCCGTGAAAATACGCAACGGCGGAACCACGGAGAATTCAAGCAGACGTACGTATATAAAAGAGATGCGTTTTTTTATGTCAGAAAAACTTTCTCCGAGAACCAGAATATAAAACACACGATGCAAACGTTCAATAGACGAGAGATAATAACGCTCGTTTCTCTCGATGTCGTGGATATATCGATAATTGCGTCGTGTTGCAAAAGAAAAAAAAAACTTTCAAGAGTCCTCAACATTCTACACTTATGTGTAATGTGAGTCACACTTGAGCTTGATGACATCTAATAAACGCAATTACGACGGAATTTGCGTGCGCTCGAACTAAATTAATTTTTATACATCTCGCAAATCGAGAGAGAAGTCTTCGAGGAAAAGAAGATTCAGACGTTTCCCTTCCCATGGTGTATTCGATATTCGGAATCGCTCGGTGTGAAGCGAATGTTCTTGGCAAGCGAACAAGACTCGCATGCGTGCCAGTTGTCACAAAAAATCACGACCGGTTAAAAGTGTCGGAAGAGATTACTTTCGGTTATAGTTATATGGTCATTAACCTTCTCTCTCCTACTTGGGTACTATCACTTTCCGAAAAAGTTACCTCGCATTGTGATCGTGCACAGTTTCTTCGATAACAAACAATTGTTTATTACTGCGTTCAAATATTGTTTACACATATGTTGTTTGTTTAGTATTTTATTTTTAAGAGAAAAGAAAATTTCTCCGCTTTTTTTCATTTAATTAAAGATTGATACGTTTGACAATTGCTGGCAACTTCGAAATCCGTTTCTTTTTTCTTTTCTCGTCAGAAGTGAGGACAACGACGACTTGTTCGAAAGCATCGAAACGTTAAAGTTTCTATCGCGATTACCTGATACTCATAGTCGTCGCTTCGAGCCGCGGCTTCCGGCTTCCTGATCGGATCTCCGTGGACCAGAACGTCGCGCCAACAGTCACACGCGATCAGCGCGAGCACGAGAACCACCTTCCGCATAGTTGCAGCGCGATCAGGAATCTCGATGGTTGTTTGGAACACCGCGATGTTCCTTGCTCGCCGCCGACGCGACACTTCTCCTCGTTGTCCCAGTAGTTAATAAGGTGCACGCAAATTGCCGCAATGAACAAAATCAGAAAAATTGCGTTCTTCCTGTTACACAGACTGAGGATCTCCTCAAAAATCATGCAGGCGAATATTTGCCACTTTATGAATTATTCCCAAATTTCACACAGAATCACAGAAGAAGAATAGAATACAATAGAATATAATACCGTAATGAGATTTCTTCTACTCTATTTGCACTGTAATTATCAACTACACCAAGATAATCATCACGCGTGCAAATCTTTAATTGTATTGTTTTTATTTTTCACGTTCGTGTTCACAAAAAAACTCTTCGAAACTGTTTAAGTTCGGTCCGCGGAGTCGCTTCGTTGTGTCTCGCGATTTCGTTTAACTCCGTTCTCGCTTTATCTAGTTTCTCCTTTGTTTCCCACGTCAAAGAAGCTGCTCGTCGATTTCCGGGCGGAGAACATCGCGATCGGCAACGGATGCGTTCTCCATTTTTCGGCCTAAGCGAAAGAGAGCAACGTCTCTCACTCGCGCACAAAACTTTCGCGCTCGCGCTCGCTCCTCTCTGCGTCCTCGGCAAATAGCCTCCGCGAACTGACACCGCTTTTCTCCGTGCGCGCTCCTAAGTAAGTCGGTGAAACTCGAGAGAAGCAGAGTCTCTTCCATCAACACAACACTCGAACGTATCGCCGCCGCCTGCTCTCGATGAAATGTTATCCGAGTCACGTCGGAGATGCGAATCCGAGAAAAATATTTTATTTACTGATACACCGCCATCATTTGTTACCATCACACCTGTTAGTAGGTGCTATCTATTTATCTGCTTTTACGTTCGCTAATTAGATCGGAACGCGTGATGCAATCCGCGACGAAGAAGCGTCCGTGCGCGTCCGTGCGACTGTCAAATTTTCAAGGAAGGACACAACGCGTTGCCGGAAATCGCGTCACCCGAAAGCATCACGCGTTCTTAAAGAATCTCGGAGAAGGGAAAAGATACGCGTGATCGCTTTCGCAGCATGCGGCACGTGAAAGACAGACCGGCTGGAAGTGTTGTCAAGAAAAACCGTGCGGTTCTCTTTTCGCGAGCGGGAGAACGCGCTTTGCCACTCTCGACACGATATATTCCTCCCGCTTGCCGATAATATCCGCTCGCCGAGGAATCAGCAAAAGTCACGTTTGTCGTCTTGTGACGCGCGTGCTTTCACACGCGGATTCGAATTGTTGTTTTCTCGGCTCGATCGAACAAATCCTGTTCTTTCTTCTTTCAGAGAAATTTGTTTTTTCGATCTCTCATCAAGGATGACAAGTTTTTAATTCGCAATTTGCATATCGAAGACGTCAATAGGTAAAAAAAAAGTGGAAGTGTCCTGTGGAATAAAACTGTCGATTATCTCTCAACCTGTTTTCGCACAATTATAACGCACACGTACACACATTTATGTCTGATGTAATTTCGCGTGAAATTTGTAATTTTATGACGTAAATCGCTGATTATTTAATTACAAGTAACCTTTCGTTGAAATTTTATTTCTATCGCTTTTTTACGAGACACCGTTACTTCATACACTCTATTTTCTCGCGGGTTTCGTTGCAATATTAACGACATATTAATATCGCGATATCGCGCTCAGAAAAACTGGCGGCGGACCTGTTTTTATCTCGCAATCGGATCTCTCGGCTGCATATCTCGCGCACGGGAGTAGTTGACGTTTTCGTGAACTCTTTCGGTCTCGTCGATTCGTAACAATCGTCTCGAAATCGATCTACCGCTCCAAATGAACAATCTAAACTCGAACACATTCGTGGGATTTTAAATATCGATTTCGTTCGGATCACTTTTTTTGAGAAATAGAAAGTAGAATGTGCGATTACGCGTTTGCGCAAAAAACTCTCGGTAAAAACTCGAGTAACATATCTCTTTCCCGAGAAACAGAGAGAGAGAGAGAGAAATGCAAATTCAAACAATTGCAATTTGAAAACAAATACAAAGCTTGTAGAAGTGAATTTAAGCGGCAAAAACTATGGGAGGTGAGTAGGTTGCATCTGCATGGACAATGAGCGATCAAGCGCGCTATTAGCTTGACACGGTTTACTGAAATCAATTTGTAAGAGGAAGAGCTCGATCACGCAACGGGCGCGCAATGGTCGTGCACTCGGATCTTATTATAAGTACTGTGTACAAATGATGAAAATCTCTCTCGGCGAATGAGATTTAACACGCAATCTCTCACGGTGGTAATGTGGTGAAAATCGCGTGTTTCTCCGTACGGAGAGAGAGAGAGAGAGAGAGAGAAAGAGAAAGGAGGAGATAAGGGAGGGGGGAGAGAAGGAGAGAGTGTCGACGAACATCTCAGAACGGACATAGTGGTAATTGCGCCAATAAATCTTCTAGCACGTTCATTTCCGGAATTCTGGGTCAAGTTCCCGCGTGTCCGAAAAATCACACTCGCGGTAAAGTCAACTATGCTCTTTCTCAATTTCCTCGAAGGCGAAAGTCGACGAAGCTCCGGAGATTCGTGCGAGCGCACATGCATTTGTCGTAAGAGTTGATTTCACTTGGAATTGAAGAATCTTTTAGATCAAGCGTCAGTGAATGTCTCAGCTAGTATTTTCTTTCATTAAAAAGCTTCTTAAGCGATACACACTGTGTCGCAAATAAAAATAAACACGAGATGACATTCACTGGTTTATATAAATAAACCAAGTAATGATCGAGTGCACTTGGCGCAAATAATTTTAACTTTATAAGTGTAGTCATAAATATAAAAATAATGTAAATACATATATGACAAGTCTTTGTTAATACAAAAAGAGGAACAATGCATAGTATAAAATTATAAAATATGTTAAAACAATAGAATATTTTGTTACACGCACATAAAGAAAAAGAAATAAAATAAAAAACATATGCTGGGGGTGTGAATAGTAACGTTGAAATAAAATGTTTTCTAGCTGGGCCGTTTCCACAGTGATGACACGACAAAACTTGATTCCGAGTCCGGACGGTTCGCGAATGATCCATGCTTTAATCCCCATGTGGGACATGTGCAATCACGAGAATGGGAGGGTAAGTTACATCTGTCTAGTTAATCTTCTAGGTAAGTTGCACGACTGATAAGCTTGCGTTCGAACGATCGATATGTTCGCTGTTGTTCCTACATACAGATTACGACAGATTTCAACGCGTCGTCGGATCGCTGCGAGTGTTACGCGTTGAGAGATTTCAAAAAAGGGGAGCAAATATTTATAAGTTACGGACCGAGGACGAACTCCGATTTCTTCGTGCACTCGGGCTTTGTCTACATGGATAACGACCAAGTATTTACAATTTTTGATTATTTAAAGAGAGAAAATAAGAATTATACGACTTTTATTGCGCACAATATAAATTTAAAAAAATATATATCATTTACAGGATGGTTTTAAACTTCGCCTTGGCATTAGTAAAGCGGATTCTCTTCAGAAAGAACGAATAGAATTATTAGACAAACTAAATCTGCCGTCGGTAGGGGAATTTTTGTTGAAACCGGGCGCACAACCCGTCTCTGACACGCTATTAGCCTTTTTGCGGGTGTTCAGCATGCGAAAAGCCGAGCTGACGCATTGGCTGCACTCAGACAAGGTCTTTGACCTGAAGTGTATGGACTGTGTACTGGAGACGGTCGTTGAAGAGAACGTAAGAAAATTTCTGCTGACCAGGCTGCAGCTCTTAATCGCTAATTACCCGACGACACTGAAGGTGAAAGTAAAATCCGACTATTGTATTGTTCCGGTTTGCGACTCACTTATTATTATATCAACACGATTGTTTTTCTTATCGCAGGAGGATCTAGAATTATTGGAGCTTACGTTGCCACAGGTAAAAAAAATGGCCGTTCAGCTGAGAGTTACTGAAAAAAGGATTCTTTTGGGTGCGCTTGACTATGTGGAGCAGTGGACAAAGGCTTGAAAGAATCGGCTGGAACTACGATTGAAAGGATCTTTCGAAAGAAATCAATTTTATTTTTACAAATTTTCGAAAGACGATTTTTTCAAGTATAAAAGTAAAATATAAAGGCGCGGACAAATTTATATATATATGTATATATAATTATATATATATATATATATATAATTATACATATAATTACATATATATAATAAAATGTATATATCTATCGCCTACTAAATAATACGCAGATTTTATGCTCGACGTGTGTGGGCGCGTGCTAATTAATAGGAAGCGTAAACCTATTCGAACAACTAACTATGTATCGTATGTACGTCTACATAAGAAATGATGTACAATGTAATTGTACAATAATGGCGTGCTCAGTAAGCATTTTCAATTCCTCGTTCCTTTCGCGTTGGAAGCTTTCAAGTACCGTATTTTCGCATCAGTCCTTTTTTTGTTTTCTCAAATTTTCAACAATCAATCAAACAAATGTGTTACACAATCGAATAATAATTTCAATCAATAACGAGAACTGATACTCCGTACTCGCCTGCTTCGATGTGTAATAATCTACAAAAACGAAGTGATATATATCTGTGTAAAGATATAATATTTATGAATATATTTATTTTTCAAAATGAGAATATACACACATAACAGAGCTGGAATTCTCGATGTAAACTACGATATCGTAGGCCTATACGACGTTAGACTATACTCTGCAAAATATTTTCTGACGCACGTGTGTGTGTGTGTGTGTGTGTACGTGTGTATGTGAGCTCTCGAAGGACCTGCGTAAATATTACCCCTGCGAGACATTTCTTTCAAGTATATAAATCAATTTACGCGAGTATTATTTATTATGAATGTCATCGTGTCTCTCTTAAACTGCGTAATGTTCTTGCATAAATCATAATTCAGTAGGATATGTTGTTTCACAAAAAACAAATAGAATCAATAAAGAGATAAATTATCAAGCTAAATTGTAGCGACGACGAGCCGCTACGATGTAAGCTACAGCAGGACTGATAGCTCCGTAAAAAAATCATGGTTTTTTTTTAAATATATTTCAACATAGATAGAGAGAAAAAAAAGAAAACGACAAAAATATATTATGTAACATACATGTGACATAAAATATATGTGATGAGATTCAAAAATCTATTGTGATCCAATACCATATATAGATATACATATACATATATCTCTCTCTTTCTCACTTTGCATTTTGTAAGAAATCTCAGCACATTTGTGAGACTCACAGAAGTCAGGCGAGTGTCACGTGCGACACGGCGGAACTGTATAAACGTATTATACAAGTTCGATTTATATTTCTTTTATATTTCTTTTATATCCTGGAGAGAAAGAAGAGAGGGAAAAGGGAAAAAGAGAGAAACATATATGTACACTACCGTTAAAAAATCTGGGTATATGCGAGATATTTAAAAATTTCAAATAAAGCCTTAAATTTTCTCTCGAGACATATATAAATTACATTTTTTTAATATAAACGCAATTACATTAATATTTTAATAAATTATAAGAAATATAAAAAAATGTGTCATCGCGTTGTTTCAATTGTTCGTTCCAAAATCGACCTTTGTTAACAGAATCGCACAGACATGCGTCTCTTACACGCGGTCCTAAATTTTTCGACGGTAGTAGCATCGCGCCACAATTCCATTTTCTGCAACTGGATGAAATCCACTGATAAGTTTGTCGAAAAAATATCAACTATTTCGATCGGTGTATTTATAAATATTCATTTATAATTAGCGTACTTCGGGAGTTTTGCTATTCTATAATATAATTTGTGTTTAATAATTGTATTACTATCCCTCTCATCTCCATATATTTTACTCAACGAATAAACAACAGAAAAAGAGAGAAATTGCAATGTGGTCTCTGTAAAATTAACGAGTTTTGTAGTATATAAATCTCGATATTAAAATTGTGTGAAGCAAACGATAACTCTGAAAAAATAGTATTTTATGCATAAGTTGTAAGTCTATAAATTTGTGAACGGCACTTTGTTTCCTTCGACAGTACAGTTTTCAGCATCATATGAGAACGCTCGGGAAGAACGCTGGTTGACGGTAAAAGCTAACAGCTTAGAGAAGAAAACTTGTTGCTTTTGTCATCACAAAACTGATCAGATCTCGCTTTGTCGTTCGCGCGTGCGCGAAGAAGAGAGAGAGATTTTACTGTTTACGATACCGTATCATATTCGGTTTCCTCCTGCAATGATTCGAGTTCGTTACAAGTGTCAAAATAGCTGCTGGAATCCTTAAAGTCAGGAACTACAACGATATCGATCGCATCTCCCTTGAGTACGTAATTGTCGTCCTCCATTCTGTCGTCGTCCTCTTCCACCTTTACGTTTCCTACATCGTGTTCCTCCCTGAGATGCGTGAGAAGGAGCCGCAAGGCGTAAAATATCTTGTCGCATAGATTGCATTGGTACGTCTGGCCGTCAGCGGCGCGCAGACAGTGCATGTAATCCTTCATAGGCTGATAGACCTTTCTGTGCAGAGCCATGTGTTTTTCGTGGTCCATTGAGAGAATAAATTCGTAAGAACAGATGGAACATTTGAGGTTGTGTTTCGTCCACATGGTGTGCACCTTGAGCCGATGGAGACTCTCGTAGACTTCGCCGCAAATTGGACACTTGAGACATGTGTGATTCCGCAAAGTCTCCATGTTCTCGTACATGCCGCTACACTCGTTGCACTGATAGGATTTTTGTTTCCTGCAGGTGTGTTTGAACCAGTGTTTTTCCAATTGAGCCGAAAGGTCAAAGACCAAGTCGCAAACGATGCAGACGAACATCCCGTGATGATCACGCTTGAGGCTTGTGTCGAATCGATTGCAGATAATCGAGCACTGATAATGTCTCTCGTAATTGTCCTTGCGTAGCAAACTCTCGTTGCATGATTCGCATTGGTTTTGATGCTTGGTCAAGTGAGCAAACAACATTCCGAGCTCCGTGTTGCAATAATTACAAAAATTGCACATGTAATTTCCCTCTCTCGTTGTGTTGTGCACATGAGAGAGCAAATGCCTCTGATACGTATTCGGACTGAAGAAAGTCGCGCCGCACGCCGGGCATTTTAGATAAGGTCTCTTCTTATCCGTATAGTGCAGAGACAAAGGATTCATCTTCCTCACCCATTTCTTATCTCTTTTGATCTTTGCTGAATTGATGTACGAGATGTCCTCGATCTTGGGAATGCGTTCGAGTCCCTCGGACGACGCGCTCTGTCCAATTTCATCGTACGTTGACTGATCGGCTTCGCCTGCTTCAAACTTCTGCAAGAATAACATCTTCCATCGACCGTTCATCTGACTGATGTTGGAAATTGTTTGCGCACTCTGTTTCCAGAATTCCTCTACTTCTTTTTTTATAGCCTCCGGAGGCATGATGTAGTCGTCCTCGTTGGACCCAGACGGTTCTTCTTCCAACTCCGAGGATACATTGGAAGAGAGTACACGATCCTTCTCGAGATACAAAAGATTCACCGGGGTCTCTTCTTCCGGAGGCTCGATCTTGCGCGGGAGAGACTCCTCGACGCTGCTTCTCAGCTTTCGTTCATCGGCAGTGGTGTGTTGATTATTCTTCTTGTGACTCCTGCTTTTCTTGTCTCTCGAGCTCTTTTTCGCTCTCTTGGGCATGTTTTTTTTCGCATTCAATTTCATCTAATTCTTTTAAATTCTATCAGTTTTTAAATCGCGTCGCCTCATTTTATACTCAGTGAATGACAGTGTACGTGATACGATCGTGTACGCACGCACATCGGATCATCGAATACACACATCGCGACATAACCTGGATTCCGAGCGTAACCTGTAATTGCCGGAAGCAAGAAACAGTGAGAGGAGAACAAATTTTTCGCGTCATATCAGAATTTACAAGTGATATTCGTGTATACTCACGTGTTATATACAGAGAGATTACCTATCGATGACAGTATTGTGTCACTCTTCGCAACGACTCGATCACGTTTTCTTTTTTTTTTTTTTCTTTTTTTTTTGAAGCCTGAATTATTCCGCGTACCTTTCGATCTATCCCCTTATTGCGTACTTTCAAAGAAAAGCGCAAAAATGCTCGAAGAGCACGGAGGAATGTCGATCGTTCGTTTGTTGTGCAAAACTAAAAGACATTTGACGTTTTCTCGTCGACAAAATCAGATCAGCTGTTTCTATCCAAACGAGCTCACAGAGAGAAGCTGACAGATTCTCTTCCCGAACGAAGACGGGATAGAGTAGAAAGTTCACGTACGTACGCGTGTACTACGATCAATGCCAACTGTCGGCTCGGACGCACAATTAAAAACAATGTGAACGTTTTTTGATAAAATCAATATATCTGTCAAAAAATTAAATGTCCATATCTCCCCTCATATAGCTCAAGTTTCCCGCATAACTTAAAGTCACGGATTTTCATAACTTAAGTATTCCCCTCTCGTCGCCGCCCCACTACCGTACATACGCAAGCCGATCCCGCACAAAAGGGACATAAAACCCGACGTACGCATGTCAAACACGATTCTTGCCGAAGAGTGGGGGAATAGCGGGGAAACTTATGCGGAATAATGAGCCTCCGATCACTTAAGGCGCATTCCGACAAAGAAAGAAATAGCGGAACGGTATAACGGAAAAGAGATACGGTGGAGAAGCAGCCAGTCAGAATAACCCAGTCCGTTCAGACTGGGTTTTTCACTGTTAAGTAACGAAAAAAAAAAAACGAAACAATTCCTAAAAGTTTATTAAACGTTAAAAATTTTGTTATTTGCGTTCTAGTTTCGGGGAACTCTCAGTCGCCGAAAAATGGAACAAAAGTGAAACGGAATTGCTCTCACTGGTCACTTCCTCGCCTCTCTTTTATCTTATCGTTTTGTTTCGCTATTTCTTTTTCCGTCTCCAGGATACACCCTTAACTAAGTGAAGGATTCTAATGTATGATCCAAAACATTTTAATAAATATTGTTAACATAATGTGGAATATGCAAATATATTTGTATTAAACTAAAGTTTATAACATGCGAACAAATCGATATACATATTATTGATTGTTGCTGCTATAGGATGTTTCAAAATGCAAGCATTCTTAAAAAAAGAAGCAACTTTTTCTTTACCAAATTCACATCCGCCTAGAAGTTTTTTTTAGAAGAAGAGCAACTGAAATATTCTCGCAATTTGTAAACAATATTTCGTGCTGACAACTTGTATGTTTAAAAAAGTAAAATCACGTGACTTTTCGTTAGTCACGTGTCTATAAAAACGTGACTAAAATA
The DNA here is from genome assembly GCF_002006095.1 of Pseudomyrmex gracilis. Classification (NCBI taxonomy): domain Eukaryota; kingdom Metazoa; phylum Arthropoda; class Insecta; order Hymenoptera; family Formicidae; genus Pseudomyrmex; species Pseudomyrmex gracilis. The sequence goes on from NW_018020596.1 coordinate 361,165, forward strand.
AAGTCACATGACTGCAAAAACGTGACTAAAGTCACGTGACAGAGAGGAGAGGAAAAACAACACGTGACTAAAGTCATGTGACTTTACGTAATTACGTGTCTATAAAAAACGATAACATATACATACTAAAGATTGCTAAAAAAAAGACCCGAACGTCTCCGTTGATTAAAAAAGACCATTGCAATGCGAACCGCTTACGCGACCAGCTCGAACGGAGCTCTGTAATCACAGTTCTGGTGCAGATTAGTGCAGCTCCTGTAAAGTAAAAACCAACACACCTGCGGATAGACTTATTGTCGCTTGTTGTTGCTTGGTTGCATCGATGACCATTGATGACAGGACGATAACAAATTTGTTTGATCTTGCAATTAAACATGACAGAAACAGAGAATCTTCTAGAACATAAACAATAGCCACAGGTTTTGCAAACCGAGTACTGTTAATCGCCAACAATTATAATCTTCCGTAAATAATTCCGCATGTTATTAAATTTATAACAATGTTTTGTAGGAATTCACGAGTTCTTCCTTAGATCTATTATAAACTGTATATTTTCTTAAAAAAAAATAGTAACACGCAACATATAGAATATGCATGTAACGCAAGACTAGCTACTATTTTAAATAAATAATTTTCCGCATAAAAAAAGAGGATCTTGTTATTTCATCCGCATTACATACTCTTCTATTTTATAATAGAAACTAGAAAGTATATATTTTATTTTTTTTTATAAGAAAGTAACAATTTTTCTTTTTTTTTTTTATCTCACTTGATTGTTTTACAACTTGCTCACATCATATAATAGTGATGTATGAAAAATTGTAATTTTTCTCTTGCTAATTTTGTGTCTTGGCAGCAATTATTTATTTATTTTATCACAGAAGAAAAGAGCGAAGGAGACAGAGAACGTTTTTAATTTTCAGATTCTGTAGAATCTGAAAATTTAACTTGTATGCACATTTCTTTAGGTAAGAAATAATAAATAAGAGAAAAAACTTTTGTAGATATTTTTTAATGCGCGCGAGCACGCATGGAGCACGCACGCACGTACATAAAAAAATGGCTCCATAAATTTAAACAATTATATATATGACAATATTTTTTTTACATGTAACTTCTTTTCCATTTAGATATGATTAAAAATATTTTAAAATGTGTATGAACTTCACTCAATTCAGTCTTCTGCCAAGAAGGAGAAATGGCCTTTGTCAATATGGATATGTCCTGTTAATGCTCGTGTGCATGCTCTTTGCGTCTATTCAACCACATATTGGCGGAACAAATGGTATGTATACAATTAAATTTATTTGTAAAACATATATAATTTTACACACTTAAAAAGAATAAGTTTATGTTTTTACATATTACAGTGTTGTAGTTTTTTTTTTTTTATTGCAGGCATAATTCACGGCAACTTTATTATTCGCTACATTGCTGTGCCTTTAATATATTTAGAAGCTGGACTATTCTGTGACATAAAGTCTCTTTATTTGACATTGAGAGACGGTTATCTTCTGACATTTGTGATGACTTTCACATACATTTTGATGCCATTTCTAGCACGAATAGGAACGAATTTACTGAGATACGCAAACGTAAATACATGGCTACTCAAAGGAATGGAGGTGTGGACTCCTAATACACGTTTTGAATTTCTACAAAAGAATTGCACAAAGAGTTGCAATTTATTATCGTTATTTCTTTTCTCTAGGTACTTTACTGCATGCCGCCACCGTTTAGTACAGGTCTCATTTTGTGCCGTTTAGCACAGGCTGATTTGCCTACAAGTGTAATCACTACATTGGTATCACACTTTGGAGGATTGTTTTTGTCTCCAGTTTTACTATATATTATGGTAAGTTTCTGTTCATCTCAGTATGATAATATATAAATTTCACTTATGTTTTTATATGTATTTATGTCACACATTATTCATTGCATGACTTAGTCCGCTTGTTTGTTTAAAAAACTTACATCTTTTTTGTCCCAAAAGTACTTTCTCTGTAACACAGTTAGGAATATCCGCTCCACCACTAGTTGGGATTAATCTCAGAGAAACCGTGTTCAGCACGCTTGTCCCTTTGGGCGCAGGTATCATATTGCGATCGTTCGTATTGAAAGACAGATTTTCAAGTATCAGCACGGAAAGATTATCTCAAGGATTATTGTTGGTGATAACTTATCATTGGTTCTGCGATGCTGTCTTGACGGATGCCTCATCGTTGCAAACAGTAGACATACTGTTTTGTGTACTTCTTGGTAAACTATTTTGCTTCTTGATTTTTTTAAAATAGAATTTCCCATTCTATATACTTATAATCACATATATTTTTTCAAGCATGTATAGGCCAGCTCCTGTTTAGCAGTTTATGTTGGATCTTGTGCTCTTGGTGGTTACCGCGAAATATTTTGCTAGCCGCATTATTCACTAGCACTCACAAGTCCGTCGGTCTCGGTGGTTGGATCTTACGAGGGGCATATCACGGCTCGGCTCACGGTCCAGCAGTGAATTTACCTCTGACAATATTGCCTGTTGCACAATTATTGTTAGGTAGTTTGTTAGCTAGTTGGTTGACTCCATACAAGAAATTTAGAGACAATAGTGTTATAAAACAGAGTTCACTTCTTGGTAATTAGATTTATGTATTAGTTATATAGAGTTGTTAAATCGCACACAACACTCACTTTAGATAGAAACAAATCGATTCTCTCTAAAAATATTACAAATTTTTTAGTAATAAAGTTGACTAAAACACTTAGCAATAAATTAACCAAAAGGCTGTGCGCGTAAAATAAAGAGTACATATACAAAAAAAAAAGAAAAGAATAACTTGTATAAATGTTACATTAACGTATCAATTCTTACTTTATTTGGACACTTTTTTTTTACAGAATATCGATTATATACTGGGTACTCAATGTGAGAAAATCAATTTCACATTTCACACATCAGACAATTTTATTCATTTTCAATGAAATTATATTTGGAATGATTGATTTCTTTTTTTTTTGTTTGAAAAAATTAATCTCGTATGTTGAATATTTAGTAGATTATTTACAATTGTTATTGTGTATAATTCGATACTTACCTTGAGACTGGATGGAATGGTTTTGTGTGTAAGAATCATGTATAGTCGTTTTATAATCTGGATTCAAAGACTTTATGTATAAATAAGACGCGAATATCATTTGATTGACTTCCAGCAATCTAATTCATTGACATCTGTTGAAAAGAAACATCATAGGAATGATACATTGTACTGCTCATTATTATAAGAACCGTTTTTTTTTTTTTTTTTTTTGAATAGATACAATATAGGTAAAAGTCAACAGCCAATCGAGTGAAATATATATGTTATATATATATGCATATATGTATATACATATATATTCGACTTATCGTTGAATCATACAATATGGATACCTAATTCCTATCGTAAGTTACAAATATAGTTTCCTCATCTTCGAATGAAAAAATTTCGAATGTCTTCGAAATTACATATCTTCTTCGAAGCTTCTACTTATACTCTAAACTCCATCTATTTGAGTAACGAGTCTCTTAAACAACAAAAGCTAAGACAACGATCCGAGTGCTACGTACAAAAGAAGAGGACTCACAAGTTAGAATAAGATTTGCTTCCCATACAAAACATAGCGATTTTATTCTACAAATAATGGGATAAATTGTAGTTTTACTGATTTCTGTCGGAAACTCTTATGTCGAGTTACTTTTCTTTTTTCTCTTTTTTTTTTTTTAAATCTATTTTGCGACGTGCGATCTCAATATAGTACATCGTTCGTCGACGGTGCGCACGTATATTATATTCAATAATATTAACAAATAGTGTGTAACACTCATTAGAGACATTAACGCTGAGCACGATGTAAACCGATTTCTTTGTGAAGATCATGGCAATGAATGCATCAAACAGCGGTGCAGCAAATGTAGGCGTAAAAGGGTTGTGTACGATCGACCCGGATGATCACGCTGTTGTTTGACACCAAGCTCCTGTCACAAGCGGCGCTGACGCTGACTCTGACGCTGCTATCGTCGCCAGCTACGCGATTCGCCATCCTCGTCTTCTTCCTCTTCGTTCTCTTCAAGAAGCAACGCCTCGGCCGTGCCCTAGAAAATCAATTCACATCTATCTGATGATATCCGCTTTGTTTATCCAAAACTATAACATGTGCCGCATACGTATTATAAACAAATTTTTACACGAAGCTCACAGAGAGGAAGAGAACAAAAAGTTTTCCTATTAAATATCTTCTCGAACATATTTGCAAATATCCAAATAAAAGCCGTAGATGAGAGAAGTCTTCGATTATAATGAAATGTTAAGTATGTGTATCTTGACACACAAATTCAAATTTTAAATCCCCATATCTCCTATTAGGAAATATTCTCAATTAATGTTTGAGAATAAAATTACCATCTCTCACTACACACATACTTTGAGTCATTGAGAAAATAAAAAAAATAAAGTTCTCTTGTGTTCTAACTCACTTCTAAGTCAATATCTTCGTCCGTGGCTGGTGCGGGTTCGGAACGCGATGAGAGTTGCACAGATGCGTTTGAGTTACTACCAGATCCACCACGATGTAAATGATGACCAGATACCCAAGTTATCGACAACAATCTATCTTGAAATGTGCGTCCTTTTACCAAGGCAACTTCAGCCTCTTTTCTTGATTTGAAAGTGATTACGATCGAAGGAGTCGCATCGTCTACTATTTGATTCACTATTTCGCCGAATTGCTGAAACAAAAAAAAAAGTGACAACATTAATTGCACGCAATTCAGAAAACATCACGCGGGCAAAAATAAAACAAAATAAATTTATATCTTACTTGAAAATGCGCTAAAACATCCGCCTTCTCTTCGGTTTCATAACCGGAGACTAGGAGACTAGTTGGCCTGTGATCTACCGAGACATGAGCGAAATTTCCTCTGCCGCGACCTCTGTACGATATTATATGAGTACTGCGTGCGACTCGATTGGTTCTCGCACCTCTACCAACACCGGAATTCGTGTTAAGACCTAACGCGGCTGCTTGGGCTCGAAGCTCGTTTAATCTTTTTTGTAATTCTCCAGCGTCCTGACCTTCCTGTTGTGCGGTCATCAAATCCAATTCAGCGTCTAATATCTCCTTCTGTGTTTGTTCTCTAGACTTCACCTGCGATTTGTTGCCACTAATTTGACCGTTCGCAGCGAGATCCTTGCGCAGTTTGTCGACAGTTTGCTGCATATTCTTTATCGTTGGCATGATTGAATCCTTCTGTTCCGGATTTTTTTCCGCCCTTTCAATCAAAGCGCGTAATTCGATCAAATGTTTGTCCAGTAACTCTTGTTTTCTTTTCCTCAAGTCAGCTGTTAGCTTCATAGCTTCCTTGCGTTTCTCTTCCTGTTTTTTCTTCAAAGTTTCCTTGGCTGCCAATATCTCTTGCGACTTCTTTATTGCTAGAACTTTGTCCTCCCGAGTAGGAACGACGGCGACAGTTTTGGGTGAAGTTGGAACTACAGCTTGCGTGACTTGTTCCTCGGTCAACCGGCGCGTAGGAACATATTCGTTATCTTCAGTTTTCACTGGTGTTGTTACAGCGGCGCCTAATCTTTCTTTCACAGAAGGGCGAGGATTTCCTATATACAAGATATGTGATATTGTATATTAATCATGTGTGGGATTTGTAATAGATTTTATGATTGAAAGAGTAATATACTTACCCGGTGGCACATTTTCGATTGCTCCACCAGCCGCGTTATTGTTGACATTATTATGCCAAAATACTTTAATAAATCTATTATTACACACAGCCTCTGTACTTCTGTAAGCAGCCTTTGCTTCGGCTGGCAGCTGGAAAGTAACTAACGCTGCCTCGGGATCGCCACCGAAGTTAACTTGAATATTTACAATTTTACCGAACTTAGAGAAGTGGTTGTTTAACTGTGTTATATTGTTCGCGCTTGCTGGAACTTTTTTCAACTCGAGAGAGCAGTTCACCGGATTGTGAACCACTCTTTGTTTCGGTCCTAAACGATTAAAGTCAAATGGTTGTTTGCGCTTCAGCGGATTGCTTTGACCATGAGTTATCTCCGACGTGTTTGTGTGAGTTGGTAAAACCGGCACGCTAATCAGTTCTCTTTGTCCTCTGCTGTAAATACCAGGTGCAGGTTGGGTATGTCTGCCCCATGGCATGCGCGGTTCCATGCTCGGCGCATCCGGATTATACTCTGCGAAAGCATCTAATACATTCGATTCGTTATAAATTTTAGAGAATGTCACGTACTGGATTTGTGAATTATAATTAAATAATTTATTCTTTTTTATGTGAACACATGAAATAATTTGAGTGTTGCATTTTTTATGGAAAAGTAGAGACATACCCATGTTAGAATGGTGATTTCTCAAATGAGGTGGTGGCAAACTGGCAAGAGGCAAGTGTGGTGGTGGAGGGTTACCATTGGGTCCTTGTGGTGGTTCTGGCACAGTAGCTACTGGAACAGTTCCTGGAGCTTGAGCGCCGTGTGGACCAAAACTCAAAACTCGAGTTAGCGCCACATCTTCCAATACAACTGGATCTGTACCATGATCATAAGGACAAAGATCTCCTCTCATGCAATATCCTTTTTCTGTAAATGCGAATAAAAATGTTATTTATTTTCAATATAATCGATTCGCGAGAATAAGTATTTTCATCCTTTTCAAACAACAGTTATGTGTTTTTGAGATACGTACCGTCAAAATCTCTACAACGTCTTTTTGCTTGTGGCGGAAATGAACTTGTCTGGTTATTTGGAATACTACTTGCAGCGACAACGCTTTGTATCGATTGACTAGTCGTAGACAGTCTCATGTCTACATCTCCATGATTACTGTCTTGAGTTGGTGTACCACCACCGGGACTCCCTTCAATTCGATCCATTCTATCTATTTCCATTCTATCGAAGCGATCAATTTTCTTCCGCTCTATTGATCTTGAACGCGATCGAGATCGAAGGGGAGTTGGAGATCTATTTCTAAATCTTGCTCGATGATCGCGGTCCGGACCATCGCGCATTCTAGGTCGAATTGGTGATGTACTGCGACTTCTAGTACGTCTAAACAATAATAACAATTGACGATTGAAAAGTTGTTCCAAAACTCTTGAAGAAAATTGAAACTATAATATTTCGCGTTTAAAATTGAAACTGTTAGTATAAAAACAGCTGTTTGCTTAGAAATAGCAGTGTTTGAATAAATTACTCGCAGTTGCTTGAAACAATCGGGGAATTATTAACATCTGATTAAATACAGTTCTTAGTGAAGATTTTAAGAATATCTAATATATTATAATATTGTAATATAATTTTACATTAATCCAAGTTATATATCCCTTTATATTATGTTTAATATAACAGTTATATTAAACATAATCGCACCTGCGATCATGTCGTCTAGTGCTCATAGGTGGAGATTCATTTCTCCATGGTCGACTTCTGTCTCTATCTCGTCGGATATGTTCTCTACTTCTGGATCTACGTCTATCTCTTTCCCAGGATCGTGATCGTGAGCGCGTTCTCGATCTCATCCTGCCACTCCTATATAATGTGATATTCAAAATCACAAAATTTTCGAATTTCACAAAAGCTTTTTCGCAAAAAAGAAAACCATGTTATTATTTAAGTTTCTTTTTTTAACTAATAACGTACCTGCTTCGAGAACGTTTCTCCTTTTCTTTATCCTTATCTGAATCGGATTTTCTAGCTTCTCGTTTAATAACAGGGGCAGATCCGTTTATTTGAAGTGGAGCGGGATTCGAAATCAAAGGTACCAGCGGAATTGTCGTATCCATTATCTTTTCTGTTGATGATGACACAACTGGTGCTGGTGGATTTGTGCCAGGTGGTGTTCCACCACCACCATCTGGATCGGTCTTAGTAACCGGTAAAATATACTCCTGATTTTCCAATGTTTTGAAAAGCAGTTCCACAAAACTTTTGGTTTCTGGAAGCAGTATAAATAAATATATTTTAACCAATATATCGAATTTTATCCAATATCACTACATTAGATAAACATACCTTGCTGTAGAAATACATCTAATTGTTCAACCATGCAACCTCGCAATTCTTCTAAAGTTTTGTCTTTCTTAACCAATGCGTACACATATTTAGCCAGAGCAGCAGGATCAGCGTCACACCTTCATAGAAGAAAGTAAATGGCTTAAGTAATGTTTTGCAATTATATAAGCTTACACAGCTAACTTTAATTCAGTTTTCTATTATATGTTTCATGAAAGATGGAACTTATAGTATTTAAGACTATCTTTTAGATAAAAGTTTATTGTGTATATATATGTGTGTGTGTGTCTGCAAATAAAACATTTAAAAAATTACAAGCTACAAATTGCAGAATAAATTCTGGAATAACAAGCATTACGTGTCATTATATAAATCAATTGGTATCTGTCCGCAGATACTCAAAACAAATAAGTTTATAAGTTTAGAACGAGAAGTTTATTACTGAAATAACAATCTAATTTATATCTAAACGATCGAGAAAACATTTTTCACACACATTATTCGAATTATCATCTTAAAAAACATGAAGAGATCTTAACCTTAATATTATCTCACAAACCGCAATTGTAAATGTCGAAAATAGCGAAATAACACACGTATACAATCTAATAGTACGATGCGTATTACAATTACAGATTTCGTGATATTTCTTAGACCAAAGATGAGCGATACTCTGGTTTCAAAATTTTATGACGCGCCTAATTGACAAATCGACTTATTTAACCGCACACACAAGTTGAGTAACCGTCAGACTCACCGGCAAAGTTAAATAACGTTTCAACGCGCGTACAAAGGTTGGTCTAGGGAGAACTCGCGGCCGAGTCAGGCAGGGGGTGATAATCGGCAATACCCCATGTAAATATCGTATACTGGGGGAGAACGAAGCGTACCACATGTACGGCCACTTACACATCGGACGTGTGCGTACATACACTCATACGGACGCATACACACGTTACACATATGTATGTATATATACATATATATATATATATACACACACGAGGATACACACTCCGAACAAGCTGGCCTACTTACAACGGCTCCAGGACGGCGGTGAGCCATGCCTTGAATTGCTCCGGATTGTCGATGATCATTCTCAGCGTGTTCCGTTTTACGAATGCACAGGCAGCTTCGTTAACACGCGTAGATTACACCGACTGCCAGAAGCGAAAAGAGATACTCTCGTAAGTAAAGACAGTCGCCATTGTGAAATCAGTTCAATCCTTGTATATGCAACGCGCTTTCGGAAACGCAACTGAGATTCAGAAAAATTGCACGGGAACGATACTGCCATCTAGCGCCGTTGTTGGGTCGAGATCTCAATCACATCATCTCCGGCCAATAGAAGCTCGAATACGATCTATGTTTATACGACGATACGCGGATATTAAGGCCGGTGTTCATCGCTTCGAGTTGGTTTGAGAAAACTGCAACCGTTGAAAACTAGAAAAATAAACCAATAGACAATAAGCACAAAGCACTTGGTGTTGTTCGGCAGAACAATTGCTGAATTATCGTCAGGATTCAAATTATTTTGCCAACACTCGATGTTGATTTATTGGTTCTGAGAGCCAATCACGTTCGACGGCTGCAAAACCGTTTGGCTGAACGCAGTCACTGAATTCTGTGCCGAGTGAATTTGAAGCATTTTGAACGCGTTGTCCACTGTTTTCGCGACATAGGATATTTTGATCATTTGTTGCTCGAATGTGCTCGATGTGATATAAGCGTTAAGACAAAGGATCGAGAAATTTCGAGATCATCAGATTTACGTTATGTTTATTATTTAAGCGTGACATTTAAACAAAAAGAACATAATGGACGCTGATGATGTTGCTACAAAAACTGACTGCAACAAGGTAAGTGTAACCTCATTTTGTATCAGATCAAAACAACTAAAGAATACGGAGTTGAAGAGAACACATTAAAAATCAATAAAATTCTCAACAAGATCAAGTAATTGATTTGATTTTTACTTATAGATGCCCGTTCCAAAAATAAAGCATGACTGGTATCAGACAGATTCGCACGTCATTGTGACAATACTTGCGAAAAATGCAGGAAATGTGAAAGTTGCATGTGAAAATAACGCAGTGTGTATATTATTACTATTATTTATAAAATTGTTTATATTAAGGAATAAACATAAGATTAGCAATATTCTGAAAAAGATATGAATTACAATGTCATATCTGATCAATATAATTTTGCAGCTGAGTGTATCTGCAAAATTACCCTCTGGTAATGAATATAGTTTAGAGATTGATCTGGCACATCCAATAGTAAACGAACAATGCGCATACAAAGTGTTACCATCCAAAATAGAAATAAAGCTGAAAAAACAAGATGGTATTCGATGGACAGTGTTAGAAGGAGTTAATGTAGAATCAAATCAAAAAGTAAAACCTATTCCAAGAGGTAAGTTTTGCATTAACTCTAAATTTATAATTCTGTAATTTTTAAACAAATGTTCTAAATTTGATATATTTTATTTATTAATCTGACTTAAGTGTACAGGTATAACAAAACATTTTTTAATCAGCTGATTTTGTAATACAAATGGTATATGTTTTATTTACATTTTGTTGTGGTATATACATATTTTACTATAATTGTATACACTATGTACGCATACATACATTCACTACACTATATATACATTCCGTTACTTTATAAAATGAAATCACATGAATGAGACAGAAGAAACACAATCATCCACAATATATATATTATTTATATGTATGAATAATGTTATTTAAGAAATATTGGAGGGTCAACAACCGCCCAAATATCCAAGTTCTTGTAAAATATACAGAGATTGGGATAAATTGCAAAAAATGATAGAAAAAGAGGCAACGGAAGAACCAGAAGGTGAAGCAGCTGTGAACGCTCTCTTCCAAAAAATATACGGGAGCGGATCAGATGATGTTCGTAAAGCCATGAACAAATCATTTGTAAGTAAAAGTTTGCTTTGACAAATTTAATTATAGTAAATAACAGGTTAAAAAATAACAGTTCGATATTGAACACTGGACAATTCTTTTGTTACAAAAATGTCTGTTTATAAAATGTTACGCAACTATTGTAATGTATATTTTTTGCAAACAACAATTATTTGTTAAACATTTGTAATATTTTTTGATGTTGCAGATTGAATCAGGCGGTACTGTACTCAGCACAAATTGGGAAGAAGTGAAAAAAGACAAAGTTGACAGAAAACCACCTGATGGAATGGAGTGGAAATCTTGGAATTCATAAAAAAAAAAATATTAACTTTTTATTTTGTGTATATAGTAATTATTTACTAATTCTCATTTACTATAAGATATAATTTTGACAATCACTTTTCGAAAGTATTATATTTTACCATTTATTCTTTTACTATACACATTAATACACATTAATAAATACACATTATTAGTATCATGGATTATAATAAACCGCAAATTCTTGCCTTTTTGTATGTTGAATGTTATTTTACTCAATTGTAAATTGTGCAATGTAAAGTTACATTATTTTATGACGTTTATAAACGACTAATCCATCAATTGAGACAATAGTATTTGGCAATAAGGCAATAACACTAATATATTAGACAACAAATAACGATTATTTAATGATGTGTATAAAGTGTTTGTCTAGTTGTGAAACAATTTTACCACGTATGATCCGCATCCGTAAATTCCCTTTACAACATAAATAGGACTATAAAGTAACAAATTCGCTGACTTCTTTGCAGAAGTTATAAGAACATTGGATGAATCGGATGTATCTTTTTTTTTATTTGCCTTTGCTTCAGTAGCATCCACTGACTGTTGTAACACTTTATCATTAAATGAAGCAATCATGGTTTTGATCTCAGACAACTGATTTGTGTTCGCTTGAAAAAAGTATTCATTCTTCTTTTCTGTTTTTTTTATAGTATTTCGTACATCCGATATTCTCTGATTGTTAAGTATCATTGATCCCATTAATGATACAATTGCTACTAAGGCCGATGCAATGATAGATAAATACTTGTACTTCTGCGCATTTAAATTCTGACTATCATGATATTCCTTGATAGCTGTAGCTAAATGCACAAAATAATCCCTCTCTTCCTTCTCCGTTAAAACAAGCTGATTAATGATCTTTTTTTGTTCCTGTAGATGTTTGTTTTCCATTATTGTTAAATTCACATATTTTGGATCATCTCGTTTTATCTGAATTAGTTCACCATAGATTTCTTGTAATCTTTGAGTAATATCTGTTAATTCTTTATTCAGAGTTCTTCTATTGTCCTGACACTCAAACAACTTATCCTGTATGACAACCACTTGTCTCTTGGCCGCTTCTACGGCGTTTAGTCCTGTCAATTGGCTGTACCACTGCCACCATTTCACAATTTTTCCAGGTAATGGTTGTTCCAATCCTTTAGCATTTAAATCTTGTGTGATAGTAATCTGATCGTTAATTTTCTATAAAAAAAAAAAAATATTCTAATAATTTACTAATAAAAACTATTTTACACAAGATTTTCTTAAACAAAATATTTTCAGTAGATTTATTATAATTTTCTCTGTTTTTTACATATATTTAACGCTTACTTTTACAATTACATTATATTTTTCGTTCGCAATATTTTGAACATTGGAGAATCTGCTTTGCGTTTTCTCCGCGGCACTTCCGACAATCTCTTTCGCATTGTGAAACACGCCGTATTCTTTCACTTGTTTACTTATAGAGTTAAATAATTGCTGGTAATGCTTCGTTTTCATTATATACAGTAAGGAATAAGTGTCACATATAAATAAATTGCATAGCACCCCAATTACATGCTGACGTGCGGCAAGATTGGTCGACATATACAGTTTAGAAAAGCAAACTGAGGTTAACCCTAACTTAACCTAACCTACGGCTGGAAGCCGAAAGATACGGCGGATGTAATTTCTACTACGTTTCACTTTGCAGTCTGTCGTTACGTAGTCGGACACAGTGTACTTTTAACGCTTAATAATTCTCTCTTGCGGAGCAAAGCGACATTTTTTATATTATTGAAACTTTATATTTTGCATAAAAATCGTTTGATCAATCGTTATCAAACTCTACGAGATAGTCATCTAAACAAAATGATCGTCAAAAAAGTTGACTAATTGAGTAAAATGTGTTAAGATTGAAGAACCAGAAAAATGTCAGAATCCACAGACAATCAAATTGAACAATGCGACATAGTTCTTCCGAGACATGGTTTGTTGTATCAAGAAGATGTGTCGAACTACATACTCTGTAAACCAAAGTTGATTCCTCTAAAATTAGTCACTCTGGAGAAACTCGAAAAGATGCAGAAGGATGCGGAAACAAAAGTTAGAGAGGCTCAAAAAGCAGAAATTGATTCTGACATAAATACATAAATCTACTATTTGGATAATTTAAGAATTGTAGCATTTATTAGATCTCACTTTTGTGTAAAAAGATTGTCATTTTTGAAGAAAGTCATGATACATATATGTATCAGCTAAAAAGAGTATTCTCTAAAAATTCACAGTTTAAATGTTACAGATTGTCTTTGTATTGATAGCTATAGGGCTTTTCTGTTAATCACTTTAAGGTATGTTTAGATGATTTTTTTTTTTTTTTCTATAATTATGCATTGTAACCTGGTTCTTATTTTTGCAGACTATAGTTGAATAATATAAAATAATATAGTCGTCACACACACAGCACTCTACATTAACGGTACAGTTTGTATACTGCTGAAAACAATGATAAAAAATAGTAAAGTTTATTGGCTTAAGAATTTATCTTCAAATTTGTAAAGAAAATATCTTCATATAAGCCACAGGTACTGGCACAGTATATAAAACTCTTAAGAATCTTATTGTATCTGATGGTAGATGTAAAAACAGTAAAATAAAAATGTACTAATGGCTGATATGAATGTTTAAATGGTACTGTCAGTCTTTTTTAGTTTACATTTAAAGACCAATAAAGATAACCCTGATGCTTAAAGCGCACAAGTGAACCTAATGTCCTGTTGTCGATATGACAGATTTCCTAACCTCGTGAGAGTGCTGAGTGAGCAAGTTTGACGCTTAACAATTCGATTCGCGAGACAGAGCAACGCTTTTTTCTGCCAAATTCACTCATTTTGAACAAAACCGCGTCGAATGAGCGCAAACATACATCATTCCAAGAGACGGTAGGATAACACTAAATGTAATTGCCAATGTACTATTGCAGTGTAAACTTTGATGTGATGAAATTACTGAACAAAATAGTTTTAAAACATATAAAGTAAAAAAAGACTTATGTAATATTTAATGCGTATTGTGATTTAATATCTGATTGATGTACAATAACAGACTGTGTTTCGATATTCACTGTCATTGCTGAAAATTTATATTTTACGTGACGTGAATTATAGATTTGCAGCACTAACAGTATAAATATCGAAGTGCAAAAGAGTTCCATAATTATACATGTTAAAAACGTACACTTGTCTAAACACGTGTATCGTAAAGAAGAAAACATATATAAGTATATATACATGGGAAAAAAGAAAAATTAAGAAACGAAAAAGATTTTTGATTAATTTTTTTAATTTGTAAAAAACAAATATATTTTTATATTTGACAGATAAAACAATATTTTCTAAGATGGAAAGAAAGTTAAGAGCTAGATGCAACCAACCAATAATTGAAATATCAGATTCAGATGATGAAGATTGTAAAATATTTTCTAAAGTAGATAAAGATGAGAATTATGTAATAGAAGAAAAGAAAACGAAGGTAAAAGTTACAAGAAAGAAGAAAGAACCAGCAAAACCCAGAAACCAGAAAACTACGCAAATCACGAATGTTAAATCTATCAAGAGAAAAAATCAAGAAGAAAGCTTGGAAATGGTTACTAGCAAGAAGCCAAAGCTGGAAGAACCGTCATCATCAGTTTTAGATTCCAAAACATTTCAACAAAATCAGAAAGATACAATCAAAACTGATACAAAACAGGATGTAAAGATTAAAGGAAATTCTAGTTTTTCAGAATGCACAGAATGGACTGATGTTGACTACATAAGTGAAGTTAACAATGTCGATAGACATATTGCTGAGAACATAATAAAGCTCTTCAAGGAGGATAATACTATACCTTTCATTGCAAGATACAGAAAGAACATGACTGGATCCATGGAACCAGATCAGTTGAGAGCACTTAAGGATAGTTTCGAGCAAGTAAAATTGATCAAACACCGCGCTGCAAATATTATCAAAAGCATTGACAAGTTAGGAAAATGGTCACCAGAAATTCACTCCGCCGTCACATCCGCAAAATCTCTCGCCGACCTCGAACATATTTATTCTTTGTATAAACCGTCATCGAAACGAACTCTGGCAGAAAGAGCGAGAGAATTGGGTCTAGAAGGTATCAGCAATGCTGTTTTGAAGGGACAGAGAATACCACCGCTTGTATCTTTGATAGACAAGCAGAAGGAAGGCTTGCAAAGTGAGGAGCAAGTAAGAGATGGTATCGTACACATAATAGCGGATGTAATTAGCAAAGACAAGGAGGTTTTCGATAAAGTGATGTCTTTTCGAAAGATATACAATATAGATATACAGACGACACAGTTGTCTTCGACGTCGGAGAACTCGAACAACGAGAACGAGCATAAATACAAAAGTTACTTCAGCTTTAAGTCAAGCGAAAGGAATATCAAGCCGCATCAAATATTGGCTATCAATCGGGCTGAATTGCAGAAGATCATCAATGTGAAAGTTGTTGTTCCGGATGTTTTCGAGCGTGCATTTAAAATCTATTGTCTGTCACGATACACGTATCGTCAAGAGTCAAGAGGAAATTCGATCAGGTTGCATGAGGATTTGCTTCGCACCAGTATCGATTACGCTTACAACAAACTCATCAAGCGCCTCGTGGTACGTCGAGTGAGGAGCGAGATGAAAGAAAGGGCAGAAGTGGCGTCTATAGAGGTCTTCGCAACTAACGTCAAGCAGTTATTGCTCACACCTCCTGTGCGAGGCAAAGTTGTACTCGGCATAGATCCGGGTTTTTATCATGGATGCAAACTCGCTGTCGTGTCGGAACACGGCGACGTTCTCGAAACCGCTGTAATAAAGCCCAACACCCAGCAGTCGCAAGCGTTTGAAAAATCGACCAAAACATTGCAGAAATTAATAAAGGAACACAACTGTACGGTAATTTCTTTAGGAAACGGCACGGCGTCCAGAGAAACCGAAATGTTTCTTACAAGATGTATACAATCCAAGATGTTCGGCTCGCTGGACGTTAAGTACACGATTGTTGACGAAGCTGGAGCCTCGATTTACAGTTGCAGTTCCGAGGCAAAATCCGAGTTCTCGGATCTCGATCCGAACCTGATATCGGCGGTTTCGATAGCGAGACGTTTGCAGGATCCTCTGGCAGAATTGGTCAAAGTAGAGCCGAAACATCTAGGAGTCGGACAGTATCAGCACGATCTTCCCGAGAAACAATTGCTGAACGCGCTGGACGAAGTTAGTGCACACAAAATTTTTTAATTTTCTATTTTGTAATAATTAAACACTAAAGATAAATAATATAATCGAGAAGGAATTGTCATATTAAATTGTCGCGTAGTTTTGTTATTTGAGACTAATCGAAAATGTTTTATTAGATAACGTGATAATTTTGAAAACAAATAGATGTTTATATTGATTATTACAGGTAGTTACAGAAGCCGTGAGTTTTGTCGGAGTCGACATCAATACAGCTTCTCACTGTCTGCTGCGAAGAGTAGCCGGTCTAACAAATTATCGAGCCGCGAGTATTATAGAATGGCGAGCCAAACACGGAGCGTTTAGAAATAGAAAGCAACTGTTGGATGTAAAGGGCGTCGGCAGCAAAACGTTCGAACAGTGCGCGGGATTCATAAGAATTCTGCCGGAGACAGCAGTGACTAGCGAAATCTCAACGAAAACAGGCAAAAGAACAACGTCGAAGAACAACGATCTCAATCCTTTGGATCAAACGTGGATTCATCCGGAATCGTACGCGATAGCGAACAATTTTGTTGTGAATCACTGCAAATGCAAGTTGAACGATCTCGGTACTTCGGCATTTATCGAGAAGATAAATGTTCACGCGAAAGCGGGATGCGCCGCGCTGGCTGCACAGTTTGATACCAACGAGGCTACAATGGAGATCATAGTTAAAGCTTTGACTATGAGGAAGAACGAGGACATACGCTTAGCATCAAATTGTCCTCTGTTTCGCGACGGCATGAAGAGTATCAAAGATTTAAGCGTGGGTACCGTGTTGAACGGTGTTGTGCGGAACGTTACGCATTTCGGAGCGTTTGTAGACATAGGTGTCGGCGATCAGGGATTGATACATGTTACGCGTATGAAAAAGCAGACTCTGCAAGTGAGCCAGCGTGTAGAAGTGAAGGTAATCGAGGTTGATGTGACACGCAAGAGAATCGGTCTCGAGTTAATGACAACGTTGTAGATAGAGGTACGCGAATTACTCTTTCCGGTATTTCGACTTGATCTGCGGTTTTTGCCGCACTTGGTATTAATGTATTCAATATAATTACCTGATGTTTGATTATAGTTTGCGTGTAATTCGCATAGGATAATGTTCTTGAATGCGTGCGCGCGCGAGGCTACTGGAGTTGCATTACCATTAGTCGCTTAAAAACTGTTGTATCTACTTTCGACATTTTTTTATATCAATTATTATTATTAATTTCGATCAGCATAGGGTCTCGCGTGTTTATACTCTTCTATCAGAATCTTTTCTGGCGAGTGGTTTATCTAGAAAAAATGAATCCCGTTTTACGTCGTGCATCGTGAACGCCTAAAACGAGAACTCTATATGCGCAGTTGCGGCGAGTTTGCAAAAGGAATTTCAGTCACGTAGTAACGCGAACCTTTTCCTTCGCTAGTAGCAAAAGTACGGTCGGTTCACGATCTACAAGGGTGAGGGAGAGGAAGGAAGAAAGTGTAGTCTGTGCGCTGGATGCTATAGGAAGAAGGTTGCGATTACGATAGAACGCGTACGCTGGTTTAACTTTTTAAGCCAGATTTTTCTCGACACCGCGAATTATATTGCGATTTGCTGTGTGCTCTATTTTATTTTAAAAAAAACATTTATTTTTTAATTNNTTTCATTTCNTGTCGTTCTTTTGGAATTTNNTTTTTTNTNTTTTTTTTTTTTTTTTTTTTTTTNTTTATGATATCNCGATATGTTTTTATTTTATTTTTATNTCACACNCAGNGCAATTNTTGACAGAGACGTGACAGTACTTTAATTTTTGTTATTCATTATATATTTCCGCAAAACGGTCCGATGATTATTTAAAGACGACCTTGGTTTTGTGTTGCTTGAAAGTTTTAGCATGCAATCTGCAAATTCTGTCCCGTTATCGGGAAAGTTTAGACGCATACCATTCCGCTCTGTCCGCTGTTGTCTCGAACCTCGGCTACATTTTGTATGAGGAGTACGCTCGATACTTTCTTAATAGAGAGAATCGCTTTAGATTGGATTTAAGAACATGCGGTTTTTAGCGAATCTGTACTTGGCGTTGCTTTCCGCAATCAAAGCGTTGATCTTTCGTATTTTTTATTTACATATTCGATACATATGCATAATTGTTTTATATTCGACGAGATACATGATGTATATAAAAAAAAAAAGCAAATTACAAAATATTGAACAATCTTCTAGAAAATACAGCCAATTAGCAAATGTTGTTAGAAACTAGATATGTTTAGTATAAAAGAATTATGCATATGTATTTTTTTTTGTACATTTTTATTGTAGACATTGACATGTAGAAAAATGTTTTTTTTTTCAAATAAAAAATGAATATTTTTATAAATATCTCTTCACATTAGTTTATAATCTTATTCACAAGGTAATCTCAATTGCGATACGATTGTGCTTCTTTTCACGCGTTACGTTACCAGACGAGAAATAACAGCTAGATCTCGAAATTGTGCGAACGTGTTATTTCTGAGATGTTAAATTCTTCGTGCAAACGTCATTATCGGTATGTGGAATATTGAATATCGATTTAACTCGGTTAAACACATACAACCAACCTTGGCATTGAATTTCCTTCCGCGCGCCTTTTCCACCATATCTGGCCTTTATTTTCCGGGACGCTCTTTTTATATCCGTCGTTTTTCTCTTTTCTTTCATGCGCCCCATTGTTAGACGAGACGCTTTGAAACTACTTTTCACCCCCGGGGATCTGTCTATTCGCGCTACCGAGTAATAACCTCGGGTATTTTGTTGTGTTGCCCAGGTATCGAAGAGATTTTGCCCCGATGTTACTTCCGCGAGAAAAAGATTTAAGAGCTCTCTCCGTTAGCTTCGCATTTTCCGTTGCTCAGCGCATTGTGTGAATATATTTCACGTTTTTTCAACACATATACGCATATCTTTGCGCATTTTCAGATTGCGAAAGTTCATCATCTCGAAGCAAAATTCAAATTAAATTAAAAAAAAATATTTATGTGTGAAAAATAATTCGTATACATGCGATACAACAGAAGCCGTAAATAAAAACTTGATGTATTTGTTTTTACTGTGTAATTGCTTGTTACTGTCAAAAAAGTATGATACGTTATGAATAATGTATGAAAGCTTAAACGTTACTGTACAAATTGCCTTTCTCGTGGCAACTCTCTGGATTTGCCACGCCGCAAACCGTGAAAACACAATGTGCTTTCTCTCTCTCTCTCTCTCTCTCTCTTTCTCTCTCGTGCACCGAAGAAGCTTTTTGCGCTGCCTTTTTTTTTGCAGCCATTGCCGTTTCTGACGACTTAAGTCCTTTCTTAGCCGAGCTCACGTAACGCCAACGTAACGAGAATGTAATATTTATATTATCAGGAAAAATATTTTCGCGCTGGTATACGACGCGATGTGTGGCTTCTAGAGGGCGATTCCAGGTGAACTGCGACGAGAGCTACGTACGTATACATACACAGTCTCGTTTCTTCAAAAAAGAAAACGATGAAAGAAACTGGGACAAAAAAAACACATTTTGCGTAATTCAACGAACTCTAGTTTCTCACGATCCAATTAATCGCGTTTCGTATAAACGCGTATCGTTTATTTTTTTTAATTTCATCTTTTCTCGCTCTGCACTTGTTTACACAGTTAAAATAGTTGACTTTTCTTTTTCAAGTGAAGAATTATTAGAAGAGCAATCATTTACTTCGCTCCAAAAAAAAATAGAGAATTATTTCAAATTAGATTTCAATTAAGTTATTGTTTTTTTTTATTCCATAAATACATCAAAAATAATTTATATTCGACACGCGAAATAACGATATTTTACGTAATTGGTATCTCGCGTTTGAAATGTTTTGTTTCCATATCATGCATTCTACTTTATTCTCGCGCGCTAACGTTATTTCGTGCGAGCTTTTCACGTGTTTCCGACGAAATCATCAAGCTGTCGCAAGAATACGCGCGCACCACGCGCTGCCGGAGGTTACTTAATTTCAGTCTCGCGACTCATAGGGGTGGGCTGATCCAATTATCGTGGTTCGCCACGAGCATCAAGGTGGCGGTTTCCATTCTCTCTATACTCCTTTGTCTCTTGCGAATTGAGACGAGAACTTGGTAGTGGTGTTCACCACGGCGTTCGTAACGATCATCAAAAGCAAAACCGATCCGAGCGAAAGGGACCAGAAGGAATACGGTTAACAAATTCCAGCCGACAAATGGATATCAATCTCATCCGTTTCCAAGCTGTTTCGACGGCCAGTTAGCATTTCCAACGTTCTAGTCAGGTTTAATTTACGTACAAAGGATAGAAGAAACCAGAGAGAGAGAGAGAGAGTTTACATATATGCAACAGTTGCTACACGCTTTTTAAATTTATTGCTTGATCAACCATCAATATTAATTTTTAAACAATCATTGTTTACCATACAAATTTTTTCTCAAACATTTCAATATTTAGTGTGATGTAATAAAACTAATTAAAAGTACAGAAGAAATTCTTTTTTTTACACACAATCACTCTTCAGTAGTAACTGTTATAATTTTATGTAACTCACTATAAATCAGCACGGGGCTATATTCTGATGAGCAGAGCTGACTGCGACATACACACATACGCGCGTATGCGCGCGCGCGCGCGAGACGTAAAAACAATTAACATTCCATCCTAATGGCTCTCTGATTTTGTCGCCGTTCGAGGCATAATGCGAATATGCGAGAGAGCCTACGCAAGGGTTGTCTCTTGACTCGCTCGCCGGTGTAAAGGCTCTCTCTGCATCCCTCGATCAATATTCCGTCCAGTGACGTAGCAGACGGGTTTCTTTTCGTGTAACTGCATGGTATACGATTTTGTTTGTTTTAAACGTGACGTTTTAACGTTGTACAATTGTAAATATCACCTCGTGATCAACATGAGCGTTTAATTTTAATAAAATTAAAATATTTTTACACAAAGTTTCAGCTTCAGAGAATCGACTGAAAAAATCAAAATAATCTTGGCGTATCGCAATTACATCAAATTACATAAACGTTAATTAATTTCTACTTTTACTGATATATTTAAGGAAAAACAATGATATTTTAAATTATTATATGTATGCACACACATTTCGAGGTTTAAAGCGTATCTTAGGAATTAAATAGATAGTTCAGCTTTAATGTCTTTCAGTTTCTGATCTTACTCAATCCTTTTTAAATATAGAGCAAAGCGTTTTGTTAAAGGTTACATAAGTAACAGGAAAGATATAACATTTTTTTTCTGTGTGTTTATACACGTGTATATTTAAATATTTTTAATATTTTCTTCGTGTCTTATTAAAGAGTTTTTAAAACCGTTTTTTTTTTTTTTTAAAGAGAATTTCGCGTATTTACATGTTAAATTCGTAAATGTAAACGTGATATTTTCGGAATTAACATTTGCACAAGCAACAGCGCGTGTGTGGGTGGGTGTTGGGCAAATTTGCTACTGCCAGTCAGGATATTTAATTGGAAAGCCGTCACGCAACGCAACTGTCAATGGGAAAATCTCTCTCTCTCTCTCTCTCTCTCTCTCTCTCTCTCTCTCTCTCTCTCTCTTTCGATAACGTGATTAAATTTTGCGGCCAATTGCCGTGACGCGAATTGGTGGACGACATATGGTGGCTGAACAGGATTCTTGATGGTTACCGTTCGCCATACATTATGAAGCGCGTACCTGTGTACTCACACACTCGAGAGTGTCATGAATGTTGCGCAGTCATGATTAAAACAGTACCACCACTCTTTTTCAATCAAATTTCTATAATACTTATTAGTTTCATAACGATGTGTTTCAAAGGTCAAGTAAACGTTTCCGTTTCTTGAAAAAAAAAAAAAAAAAAAACTATCGCAACAACATATGCGAATCGAAAAAACATTGCTGGCAGCAAACGTAAATTGAATAAAACTTAGTCTTATTTATAGATTCAATGCCAGAGAATGGAAGTAAATGTAATGTAATAATCTCGCGTAATGTAAGGTGATATAAAACTATGTACTAACTTGACTATACTGATATACTTGATTTTAATTTGTTACAGTGCTTTTTCGTCGGAATGCCGTATTCGATGAGTTTGCGCGTGTGACGTTTGGACTGTTCCTCGGAGATCTTCCTTTCTGCTGTTGCTGCCGGCAGAGGATTAGACGCATCATAAGGTAGAGGTGAGTTCACAAAGATAACACTGCGTATTCCGCATTCAGCGAGAATTGAAGGGGCGCCACTTAAGCCGGTATTCATAGTCGAATCTAAGATCGTCTTGAGTTCCATCTTCAGATGCTAGTCAATAAGACCCACACAGCATCTTGAGATAAACTTAAGACGATCTTAGATATAAGAAACAAAACTGTGAATACCTGTGCTTCAAAACTCTGAAAGATAAAGATTCTAAAATAAAATTTGCGATCTAAGAACTTGTAAATATAAAATGGAATTCAATTAATAAATTCGAGACACAGTGACGCGTTGAATGCGCGAAATTCTTAATACTTCAAAATTAGAAATGTCGCATACGTGTACGTCATTTTCTTCACGAGACAAAAAACTTATAAATTAAATGAAGCTTGAGGTTAACGTGACACGCACAAAATGCGATACCTGAAGTGATCTTTCAGTGAATTCGATGACAATCGGTTGGAAAATCGATCCTGCCGCGATTGACCAGACAAGTGATTTCGTTACATACCCTTTACAGAGAGAGAACTTTACCCATGAAAGACGTAACGACTTTATTAGGGTTGTCGACGTGTGCGCGTGTGTCCTCACCCTTTGACATTTTAACTCCTGCCGTGTTTGTTTTACGAAAAGCGGTCCTCTCGAACCGGCGCGGCTAAAAAGTTGCTAATTATGTTATGTATATAGTTTTAATTAATCAATCAGAACGACACAGTCACACGTTGTGCAACCCCGGTACAAAATACTTTCACCACCGACTCTAATCAAGTCCAGACTATTCGGTACACAATTGGCCGATTATATAATCTCTGTGGTTGCACTATTATTGTTGTTGTTGTTATTCGCTCCGTTATTACGCTCGTTAGAGTATTATGTAAACTTTATTATTCAGAGTATGCGTGGCGGCAATTCGACGGGACAACACGCGCGGGGGTTAAATCTGCGCGCGGTTTCTCCTTGTTATAGGCGTCGCGTTTCCCTTTCTCTCTCTCTCTCTCTTTCTCTTCTCTCTCCCGACGGCAAAATTGCAGCGTCCTGGAGATATATTTCACGCCTTGTTGCGAGTAAGTGGCATCTTCCACGCAGGATTAATGCCGTGAGGCGCGCCGCGTTATGCATAGTGAGTATAATACTCGCTGCTAATTTATTTTTTAGAAAATGTCGGAGACGCGCGTATAAAATAACGAACACATGTATATGTATACGTGCGCAAAAAAAAGGGACAAAGTTGCAGAATAGGTGCAAAACACATCTTCTGGGCGTTTGAAAACTTCAAAACGTCCTTCAAACGTGTTTTTTCACGTGCAAAATTCAAATGTAAGGTAAATTAACTTGTGTGAAACGAATTACGCGACAGTCTGGAAAACAATGTTGCTAGCAAAATTGTTATTACATAATTGACGGACATATTTTCGAGTTGTGTTCAGTAATAGCTCGATATATTGGCTTAAGTTCGTAAACTGCTGCATACGACCACGCGCGTAATCGCTAATTAATCTCCACATCCTGTATTTGGCCCAGTTACGAAAGTCAGATACTCAACGGCTATCATACTGTAACCTTCTGGCCCACTTTCGACAATATATAAAAATCGAGAGATCGCTTCTCCTCGCATTAAACGAGCACGCGCTCGCGAGAGTGAGAAAAAAAGAGAGAAGTTGAATTCTGAGAGTGCATTGCCGCACACACACATCGAGAACGGAAGCGCGAGTGAAAAGCGGGAAGATTATTGTTCGGATGACGGATATAACTGAACAGGCGCGCAAGATCTCGCAGAAACAAAGCAATTACGAGCAATTTATTTTATTCGGAAATCAATGAGAGTTATAATATGTCATAACGAACGATGCGATTTGCGATATTTGTTTATCTTGTCAGCGTTCGGTGAGTTATATATCAGCTTCAACAGATTCGTATCGATGAGCTTATCATCGGCTATCGCAGACTTTCACGCTCTTCCACCAGATAAATTAAATTCTGCTCTGTCAGAGAGACTCACATACATTATCGGGAAAAACTTTTAAAAAAATAGTTTTTTTCAATTCAATTACGCTGGAATTTTCGCCGGCGCGTTTTCTCTCCTCACCACGCGTGAACCACGAGAACAAAAAACTTCTGCAATTACCGTGTATGCGTGTTTCACTCGCTCTTGCAAATAATTTACTTTTTTTCGTTACAAATGTGTGACGAAGATCACAAATATAATTTTCTCGCAGAGAACAGGTTTTTTGCCAAACAAAGATCCCACGATCCTATTGTTTCGCGCGGAGCTTTGAGCCGCGCGATTTTGCGTGAGACTTTTATACGTTCGACGTATGTACGTATACGCGTCACGTCAAGCTCGTTTCGCTCGTTATTTTTTTCTGGCCCAACGAATATTCGAATATCCGTGTTTGTTTCTCTCTCTCCGCACCGCAAAAGTGGGATACGCGCCGCGGGAGTTTCCGCGAGCGGAAACCAACCCCCGATGGGTTGCGCGCGGGGGCTATTTCGTCGGCGGAGCGTCTAGACGCCGTGGCGCCTGTTTTCAAGCATCAAATGCTCGCGCGGAAGTGCGGTCGATGCGCTTCGAGCTTTTCTTGCCTTTCGCCTTTCCTCTCTCACCCCGGGAACTTTTGCTGCAGAATTTCGCCGCGCTGTTCGCCCGATTTGCATTGCTCTACTGCCTGCAACTTCCCAGACGGAAAACACTTTTACTACGAAAGTGCAGTCGATATAGCAAAACATAATGCAGAAAATGTGAAACAAAGGCGTCTTTAAGCAAAGAATTATGTTAGAACTTTTGACATTAGATAACTATAAAATTTCTGTATATATATATATATGTATGTATTTATAAAATTAGTATTATCTTTCATAAATTTTGTCAAAGCAGTGAGACAACACAGGGATCGCATCATCGCAATGTTAATTCATTACATCCGGCGCGCCACTTATTCGCGGTGCAAGATACCGACTCGTCGGAACGTAACGTCGTTTGGTTTTGTTTCTCGCGCATTGCGAGAAAGACTTTTTGCAATTATCTTTTATCTTGGAAGGAATTTCATCCGCTCGATTAAAACGACCAAAAAACGACCGTAACGCGAGCCAGCTCCGGGTGGTACGTGACACCCTCGGTGCGAGGAGGACAGCCAATTTTTTTAATCAAGCGATGGTTCTTTCTCAAATCGCGTTGCCGCGGCATCTTCCTTCTCCCTGCGTCTGCGGAATCGATTTTAATCTCTGTAAGAGACTCCAGGGGGAAATGCGTTTATACTCAGATCGGAAATGTTACGTCTCTTGCGCGTGGAAAACGCGCGTGTGCGCGTACTGTGCAGTTGAAATGCATTCAATGAGCGGCAGTGTTGCTGCGCTTGAAGGCAGAGAACCGGGTTATGGGAGTATATCCGAGAGAAGTCAAATGTGTTTTATACACCGCCGTCACCTCTCTCTCTCTCTCTCTCTCTCTCTCTCGACGTGCGTGCGCGCGATCGATCAGACCCGGTTTATGACAGCCGAAAATCGTCACGGATAATAATTCGCGAGCGCTCACATAAAGTCGTGTGCGTTAATAAAGTATTCTGAAAATTTTCCGCGCAAAACGTTTAATATAGGCTCGAATGATGTACGATATTATCTGAAGGATGAACGCGAATAGAATTTGGTAAGAGGATGAAAGATAAACTCATGAAACAAGAATGAAAAATATTTTTCATTAACATCAGACACGCGCGAGTATGATATTATTACTGTAAATTTTCTTTTTTAAGTAAGAAAAAAAATATATTTAATATATTTTTAATTTATATTTCATATACACACGCGTTTGTGTTTTGTTTTGTTCTTTACATAGAACCTGATTCTTCCTTCCGCTTTAGCTGCATTATTTACGAGAGGATCTTAAACGCGCGCGTGTGCGCCGCACCGCGAAATAAAACGATCTTCTGCTTCGCGAAGAAACGTCGCGCAGATTAAAGAACATAAAACTTGGCGTATAATATAATAATAAAGCGCATCCTCTAAATTCTATTTTCATTCGGAAATCTCGTCTTACGTCTGACGCGAAGCAGTTTTCCACCGTTGTGTCGCGTCGCTCTTTCGTTCCGTCGCCACGTACCGTCGCCGTTTTCCTCTCTCGTCTCCGTGAGTTACGGTGAGTTTTCCGCCTTACTGTCTATTTACTGCGTCCTCGCGCGTGCCACAGGTAATACCAACCGGACAACCACACGGTAAGAAAAAACCACCACGTGAAAAAAATGTTCCGCGCTCAGTGAATACCCGGATACTTTCTGTAGTATTTATGGTGACTGCGGAATTTATTTAATTACCGCGCGGAAAAACCATGGCACTGCTTTATTAGAGTTTATACGCCCTCCGGTTTCCGCCACCTTGCGCGTAGCCGCAATATCAATATCCACACATACACATACATACACACACACAATTAGTCCCGGTTTACGCAATACACGGGATCAATATCGTTATATTGAAAGTTTTGACACTCAACTTGCAATTCCGGTTCAATCGAGACTTGTGTAGCAAAGCCGAAGGCGCGTGAAAGTTTTTACGGCAAGCGAACATTACAAAAACCTACTTTTATCACAATTAAAGTTACTTTTTTTATCAGCGTAATTAATACGCCGAGAAGTGCCAGTATTTTTCTAATATTTATGAATTTTTTCTCAATCAATAATGCGATAATTAAAATTGGGATATTGGGAGTCGATTGTATATCGCGAATAAACTGCGTTCATTTGAAATTAGTTCTCCGGAGTTCTACATAGTCGCAGGTGCAACAAATGTTCCACAATATTTGATAACGTAAATTATGTAGTTATTTTTTTTTTTTTTTTTTCAGTTTATCTTGCAACGCGCGCATGTTTCATTATTTTCCAAAATTTGTTCTCTCTCTTTCTCTCTTTTTCTTTCCAAATCGAGTCGTGAAAGTGGAAATACTCTACCTTTTCAGTTTATGTGAGATAACGCGCGCAACACAGATCTCCACTAGGTTGGCTAACGTCATGAAAGAAAAGTTGAGAAAATGTAGTTTTCTCGGACGGTGAAACTACAAGCTATAACGCTGCCTTTGTTGTGACAATAGAAGTTCGAGTATGTGAAAAACTACCTACACGTTGCAACGACGTAGGGTTTGAATAAAAATAAATACGTACCGCGCATACTCGCGCGTCGAGCACGAAAGTTCATACGAGCATGACATTAAACCACGTAACGACACTCTGTCACTTGAAATGGACATTTCTGGAAGATGATAATTCTCCAAAGGGGACGAATGCATTTATATTAATATCGATATTAATTAATCTAGCAACGTAGGAGTTCACGTTTGACCTTAATATCCACGCATAGTTCATTTTCAGCCAGGAATATATACGTCTGTGCGCGCGCGTGTGTCAATGGATTTATTTATTATATTGTCTTAAGACACAGTGGGCGACCCTTGAAAAGGAATTGACGTGTATGACAAACACACACGCGCACCCCACGTGAAAATATCCGAACTTATCCGTCCTCGAAAATAGAGCACTTAATACGGATATTTTAACGAACAAAAATGCGTTATTTAAATTTAAAACAAATTGAACAATAAAGAACATTATGTACGAATTTAAAAATTAATTCAGAAAACGGAGAAACGACGTTTTAATCCGATTTTTAAAGACACGTGACTAAAGTAAAGTCACGTGAATTTAGTCACGTGTTGTTTTTCCTTTTTTTCCCTCTTCCCCGTCACGTGACTTTACTTTAGTCACGTTTTTAAAGACATACAATATACGTGTATACGTGTGCGTACAGCTGTCGACGCAGCTTTTGACGATAACGTATCGTCAGGATATGGTAGCGCGGATAATGCGGCGATAATGTAACAACATATATAGTGCGCTACAAGATTTTCACTCTCGAGACCGTCGCCGTGACAATAGCGAAATCTCTCGGATTACGACTCGGGCGTAAGAAAACACCGACAATTTTGTCATTCGAGTGACGTGAGTAGAAGAGAAAATCAACAACGTGTGAGCGCACATGTGTATGATATTTACATTTTCGACGAATGTCTTTGTTATATAAACAGCCGAAACAAAACGTTGAACAACAAACAACAGATGTTTAGCTACGTGCATTATCACGCCCACAATTTGCAACATGTGACATTACATGACTGCGTATTAATAAATTTCTACTAATGATTGATCGATAACGTAATGCTATACGATATTGACGCGTGACGCGTCACATTGCAATTATTTTAATAGAAACTTCGTCGGAAATGCGTATAATATTTCGAAATTAATCACATCGCGCTCGCGTGCGCGCGTCGGTATGTGAATAATTTGCGCTCAAAGTTAATTTAATTTAATCGGCGCGAGATATAAAAATCAGTAGTTGGAGAAACGCGCGGGCATATATATGAAAAGGCTGCTTGTTCTCTCGTGCATTCCGCGGAACCGAAGATGGGAGAGCTCGAGAGCTCTCGTCGTAAAGACGGCAGGCTGGGAATATCACGTGCGAAGCTAACATGTCCTCGGGGAGCTCGGGTTTGTATCCTCTATATATGTATATATACATATATATATATATATATATATATA
>NW_018020596.1:390517-434991 GCF_002006095.1 Pseudomyrmex gracilis
TATATGTACGTGTATGTGTATATAGTTTACACGCATTTCTTTCCGTTATGCCACGTAATACTCAGCTACAACAATACGCGCGCGTGCACCTTGTAGGTAAGCTCTCTCTCTGCGCGGACGGCTTCCGTCGGATCTTCTTCCCGGTGACAAAACAGCGATGTATTTTGTAGATACAAATGGCGTTTTAACCCTTTCGCGAGGTCCTGAGAAACGTGTTTTTACGGAATATAAAAAGTTTCTACACATATAACATTTATTTGAAAAAGTGATATATATGAAGAGTATATAACAAGATATAATATATACATAACTTTTTTTTAACATTTGATTAATTTCGAACATATTTCAAGTGTATTTCTGTATAGTTTTACAACATTGTATCAATGGGAGTGTGCAACTTCGCAGAATGCAACTTGATGTTTCTTTCTTACGTTTGTGTGATGCAGAGAGTTATTGCGTGTATATTATACCTAAGAGAAACTGGGGTAAAAACCGGGGTAAGCGGATCAGGCACGATATACGCTTATTTCGCGAGAGAGGTAGGAAACTCAATAAAAAGGGGTTAGCAAAATTGAATGGCTGATGCGTGACGTGCCTTCGACAAAATGCTATGCGCATAAAATATCATATCGATCTTTTATTAAAAAATGTGAATGTTTAATCTCGTAATCGATTCGATCTTCCGTCGATTTTAATTTTAAAAAACATCGCGACGATACATCAGATTAAGACAAATATTTGTTTGGGTACTGTGTGAAATAAACAAAGTATCTCTGCATTTTTTTTTTTTTTTTTTTTTTTTTTAAAGTAACGGCCGGAAATCGTTTAGGACTCGAATTTATTTGCCGCCACGTAATCACTGTTTATCTAGTGGAAACGACGATCTCGTCTCAACACCAAAGAAAGCGTATGACGGCGGTTCCCATTCCGAGGGGAGATCGAATGTAACCCGATTCGGAGCGATTCAACCTTCTATCAGAGAATAACGAAGCTCTTTCGATTCCGCTCACATCTCTAGCGAGATCGAGGAGAGCATTGCTCGCTGCACGTTTAGTACAACATTTCAGTTTGAACGTATACCGAATTCTCGATACACTAAGAAGAAATAAAAAAAAAAAAAAAAAAACAAAAAACGCTGCGTCGAATATACCTACGCGTCGGATATACCTACTTTTTGTAATTCGTAAATGAACCTCGACGGTTCCGAAAAAAAACAAACTTTTGAACTTCTTTCTCTTTGTTCGACAGACACGAGACACATACATATTCTCGCATATTTTTATCTAATCCACATGGAAGCAAATTCGACTGTGTTAGAATTTCATTCAGGAGAGATCTCGCCATGTGTGTACATAAAAAGTGTCTCGGAACCAGAAATGGCATTCCATAACGCATAACAGAGCCGTTTTCACGTCTCTCGTTCATTTTGCGTTGCAGATTTTCTTGCGACCGCTCTTTGTCTTCTTCTCTTTTTTTTTTTCCTCTCTTTCTCTCTCGTCCGCCGCTGCGTCATTAAATCTGCGACACGTCGACTTCCACCACTTTCGAGCGATTTCGAGAGTCGCGTATTGTGTATTCCGTCCTGCAAGCAGATATGCGCATGCAGACTCATACCCCCTCCCTCCCGTTTTGCCTCTGCTACCCGACTCCTTCACGACCCTTCTCTCTCTCAGCCCTTCTCTCGCTTCTCTTGGAATGAATGAACGCGGGCTTAGCCGAGACTACCGAGAGAGCGTAAGGTACTTCACCGTCGCGACGCTCGCTCGAGATCGACGGAATATGCATTATGAGCCGAACTCGTTACGTAATTCTTTTTCAACGCGCGGCAATTTATTGGAACCTACGAATATATATTTGTGTGAAGAAACCATAGAAATATATTACACGCTTATCACCCGCGCGCGTTTTCTTCGTTTATATTCCGTAAATTATTCCAATCTTAATTCCCGCGCGTCGGGACGGTGCGGCACAAATTTTCGCGTATTTCCCGGCCTGTTAAACGGTTTCCGCGTTTCAATGCCGTGACCGTCCCTTTTCACAGAGGAAAAATTTTCTTCTATCCAGATCACACACAAACGCGGTAGATATGTATATGAGTGTATGTACACACGCAAATGGAAAGCGCGCGAGTTGATGTCGAGCGATGAAAAGTAAAAAAAAAAAAAAAAAAAAAAGGAACACACACGCTTGCGCCGGACGCACTCATTTTCGCGCCATTCATATGGTGAAAGGACGGACAAGTCCGGACTGTTGTTTGTCGCATTTATCATTTGTACGCCGCGCATCATGCTTCAGCAATTCGCGAAACTGCATTGTTGATCCCGGTCGTGCAAATACGCCGGTGCGCGACGGGGGAGGGTCGCATAAATAAGCGTCGAGAGGCTATTTCTAGATACACGGGGAAACCGGACTCCAATATGATGCATCTCTGTGTGCAGCTGCGCGGCACAATGCATATCAAGCGCGTTGAATTTTTAGTGTCATCGCACCAATACACACATACACGAATTCGTCTCTTAAACGGGCCGAATTTGAAACGCAAAATTGATTTTCTTCAAACGTTTTGCACAAATCCTGCGTTCTTGTAATTGATTTCTATGTGACTGTGCCGCGTTGTAACAGAAGATAATAAAAATAACGCGTTACTCCACTAGAAGATATTATCTGTCGCCTATCCTCTCTGTCGCTTTTGAAAGCATAACGCTTGTTTTTTTTTTTTTTTTTTTTAACGCCATTTTATATCATAATTCATACACCGGTCGTAATTATGTACCGGAGTATAAAACGCGAAATTGCGAATAAATTTGGCTTCCGAGCCTGATACTTCGCTACCATCGGCATTTTCTTCGCGACCACCTTTTCTCGCGCGCGTCTTGAAACGTGCCATTGGGCGAAATTGTAATGCTCCTTGAAGCCGCCGAGGGATTCGAAATGTTTGACGCGGAGAAGCTCGCGAGCTTAAAGCGTACATATGTACCGCATGTATATATGCGTATGTATATACATCTGGACACACATAGCGGTACATAACTGTCGACACTACCATCGACACCTTTACGAGCACTACGTGTACTTCGTTCGAGTATCCCGTAAGATGCCTATTTCGTCGTCTCTGTACTCGGTCGCGCGCGCGCACACTCACAACACAACGCCACAGAGGTCCGAGGTTGGTACCGGACCCGGCGTCGTTCAATTGGGCGTGTATCGAGGTGAGGCAGGTAACGATAACGGTTATCGTTATTGCCTATTCAGTATCTTTGACTGCAAAGTGTTAAAGTATTCCGCCTCAAGATTCAGGATCGTTATTGCACCGGGAGGAGTCGGTTCTTTCTACGGCCGCGGTAACACATGTTGGAATACGGGATTGTCTGTGCGCGCGTGTTTTGCAGTGAACTCTGACCGTCTGCCAATCCCCCATCATCGCGGTGGATACTTCGATTTGCATGATTCTCTCTCGTCAATTTTAACTTCACGATTAGAGGGAAAAGTCGAACGAACAAGTGTTCAGGAAAAACAGCATTTTGCAAGAACGCGATCTGTGAAAATAACAGAGAATCGCGATAGACCGACTGTGATGGTAAAGTTTCAACCCGCGCAATCGGGGGGATATGTATCAAGTTTATATTCTCTCGTTCCTCCGCAACTTTTGCTTATATATGTGATGATGACTAACAGTCGCGAACTTTTGGTACTTTTCGATAAAACAAAAGTCCTCCTAGCGAGTGACTCGAACCGAGAGCGAGATAAAGTGACAGTTCCGGGTTTAGCTCGAGGCCCCGTCGTCTCTCATCCTCCCTGTCCGATGTAGCCCGATTTAGTTGGCTTCGCAAAGCCCCGTGACGGCTTTCCCTCGCGTTACGAGACTGGATATATAGTTTGCTTTAAGCAAGTTAAGCGATTAGGCCCGCCGAACCCTTTGACCCGCGTTTAATCTAAATTTATACGGA
Organism: Pseudomyrmex gracilis; assembly: GCF_002006095.1. Lineage (NCBI taxonomy): Eukaryota > Metazoa > Arthropoda > Insecta > Hymenoptera > Formicidae > Pseudomyrmex > Pseudomyrmex gracilis. Next base: position 394,465 of record NW_018020596.1, read on the forward strand.
TCTCTTTAACACAACACCGTCTCCCTCGATCAATTCGAACTGACTTCGGTGTGTTGAGAGATCTCTTGCGTAACAAATTTTAATTATTTCGCGGAACGTTTGCTCTCGCGAAAGTTTTCGATTTTTACTATCGCGATACGCGATCATGTGCTATTAAATTTTTGCGTCTTACGCGTTGACATATTTATCAGAAATTGTTCGCGTATCCCGCTGGCAACGGGGAAATATTTCCACGCGGATATGTGTGTCTAGCTGCATTTTTCATATCGTTTATACTTCCGCCACAGGGAGGATCGTGTGTTTTTCCGTTGCATCTTTAAAGAAACAAGATCCGCGCTGTATAGCGGCAGCGGCGAAATAGAGCCACCTCCGAATCGCGCGAATTCCCAGATGGTCTCTCTTCGAGTCGGACACATTCTCTCTTTGTGTTGCAAGCTGGCAACTTTAAGCCATATAAGCGCGTACCTGGTAGCTCGATTCGTTTTGAATTCGCCGATGGTGCGCATCTCGGTGCCGGTCGACATCTGCCACTCGACCACTCATACGTTTGTGAAATGTTCGGCTTCTGTATACGAGATTCGCGCAATCGAATCCTCTTTGGATTGGTCGCTTTTTGTTTTCGAAAACTCGCCACCGCTCTCTTCGTTCTTCCGTCCTCTTTCCGCAAGGATTCCCGTTTTCTCGTATACACATCCCCGTCTTTTTCGAGTCCAAGCGCGGTCTTCTCGCGCGCAAAGTCGCGTAACTTGTCTCTCCGACAAAGATATTGCAGGAATGACGTGGTCGTCGGGACGTGATCTATCGTGTGTGTTTCGCCAGAAATGTTTTCTCATCTAACGACTTGACACACACTCGTGACATTTGAAGTTCGTAAGAACGATGAAGTACACGTGTACAAACGTATCACGAAAAGTCACGGAAGTTTCACGTTCTCATTTATACACGATGAAAAAAAAATAAATAAATAAACGACGTTTCTCTCGTTTTATTGCAAGCTGAGAAAAACTGTCGCAAAGGAAGGGAAGGTTTCGACTCGGCGAAGCGGAGTCAATTTTTCCGGAAGTAGCGCACCTCGCTAAAAAAACTTGGTTGACTTAAAGTCAACTAATTGGAAGGCCGCGATTCTGCTGCCTCAATTCCGCGAGCAACCAAGCGGACGAAAATAAATGGTACAGCAGGGGGTTGGGTAAATAGGGCAAAAGTAGCAGAAAGATATTGAACTGGTCAGAGGCCACTAACTCCCCCCGCCTCTCCGCGAACCGAAGCTCACGGAAATTGCTTGGAATGAGAGAGGGCCAACGACGTCAAGTTATTTCGTACCACATTCAACTTTATCAAATAGCTCGAGAAATCTCTTCGCGTTGTTGTTTTTTTTCATTTTTTCAATTTCCGGACGACTTACATAACCGAGAGAGAATTGTTTTTCTTTACATTCTTCGGATTCCATGCGCCGAAAGTTTGTTTTTAACGAGTATTATATCAATCAATATATAAAAATATTGCTGTTGTTTTTGTTTACGCAACACACACAAGCGCGATTCGAAGAAAAATCTCTTCGAAGCCGCGTCGCGTAATATCGAAAATCGATCTTTTCGATCCTTTATATACGTACCTTATACTTCCTCGGAAATTTAATCACGCCTAATGCATTATCGGAATCCGCGATTCTCGTTAGTCGCCTGTCTGCTTCGAGTAAAGCGACATCGCATGTGATAATCCGCGTAATGCGACTCCAGAATGAGGATACTGTCTAAACGCGCATTAGACACGCGTACTTTGACGAAAGAGGATCACGCCGAAGCGCGCGCGAGAAGGTCTTTGCACGTTGACGAAGTTGAGATAGACATCGTAGACGCCGCTGTGTGACGTGCGCGCGGCGTTCATTACGTTGCATGCAAAATGTATAACACGGAACGTATGGCGGCCACGGGTCTCGACGCAAAACGATGCTAATTTATTCGGCGTACATTATTATTATAGAGGTCACACGTAACTCGAAACACGCTTTATCCTACTCTTATCTTAAGATGCGACACTAGATAATTCCGACGTGTTTTTAGTTGCGAGATATATGTATATATATGTCGAGATTAAAAGTAACAATTTTAGTTGATTAAAATAAACTCTTGGGGTCAAAAAATGCACAACGCGCGTTACACGGTCTTGAGATAAAATTTGTGATATCGGAAACGAAGGAGGGAACAGGTTATTTACATCGGTTTGTCGCGCAATTGTAATTTTACGAGAGATATATACAACGCTCGAACCGCGTTATGAACTATGTGGCAGCGCGAAAAATGTGAGAGCGAGGGACAGCTTGAAAATTTTCACATGATTTAAGAACGGGGGCGAGATCTATACTGTCTACTTTGCAGCACGTCCTTTAATGCGAGCGCGTATCGTAATTTATAATATAACGCGCGAAAGGCTTGCTATGCACGAGCGAGAGACACGGTGACATTATTACCGAGCGACGACATTATTCTGATGCACGAGACACCTACACGAGACTCTCGAACCCTGAAATACTCGTCGTTGGTGTTATTTCTCGTCGTGAATTGTAGATTCTCTTATACAATCGAGAATCTCTCTCTGAGCGAAACGTACGTTACGGATGGGACAAGCGCATCCGCGTGTGTCAAGTGTGCGAGAGATCGCAGTCTGTTTGTGTGTATATATATATATTCTGTAGTTGAAAAACTACATCGAACGATAAAAACTTCCATTCATCTCTTTGTCACGCGAATAGGACGAATCTAGCGCAATATTTGTACTAGATTTTTATTAAATTTTTGCGTCGAATTGTGTGTGCGCACGTACGTTTTGCAATGTAGTTTTTTTTTTACACATCACAATTCTCGATAATAATAAATTTTTTTCGCGACAACAAAAATGTATGGGAAAGCGAACTCTCTTTGCGTCGTCGGTACTTTACTTTTTTGCTTTTTGCGGACTGGAAAGAAGGGGTCCTCACGACCATCTTTCGGGCACCCACGCGTTCTCTCTCGAGAGAGAAAGAGAGAGTATGGTTATTATTATACTCTTGACTCGCTTAGAGAGAAACTAGGATTGCCAACATCTGTCGCGATTCACACGGCATTGCTGCTCAGTAAAGCCAGATGTATGTGAGATACGAAAGGAAAGATATAAATACCAGCACGTCGTAACGCGGCCTCTGCTGTGTGGCGCGCAAGAGAGCGGCCGACAATTACTATTTTTCGAAAAAAAAAAAAAAAATACATGTAATCTAAAGAAACATTATATTATTTATACTTTGTATTTACCTCATAAGCCGGATCTTTGCTGTTGTCAAAAATATGACCTGGCGCTACGTTCCTTCGACGGTCGTCATTAAATGTAAACATTGTGGAAAGAAAAACAGATGATATAGACGCGGGGAAGAAAATAAAAACAAAAGAATCACGGAGAGAGAGAGAGAGAAAAAGATCGAAGGAGAAAAAGCAGAACAGTACACTCCGAAAGACAATTACGAGAAAGAAGCATCGAAGAGATATAATATGTAAGTAAAAAAAAAAAAAAGAGAATGTAAGGAGGAGGAAGAAGAAAAGAAAAGGATGAAGGCTCTTTAACCGGAGCGCTCCGAACGACAGGTGAGTCCGTTGGTGGAGGTAGGGGAGTCACGGTTTCTAGAAAGGGAGAATGAAGGAAGAGATAATGACAGAGAGAAAAAGGGAGAGACAGAGAAAGCGAGCGAGCGCTTTGGTGGAACAGTGAAGAAGTTAGATACGGGACGAGGGACTACGGAGATTCACGAGCGCAGTCGGACGTTAGAGGGGAGAGGCAACGAGGTAGGGATAAACACGCCGGCGCCTCAGTATTGCGGTGTCTGTCGAGGTGCTCGTTTCGCGACGCGATACTTTGTTCGCGCAACAAAAGCTCGGTTACGCTTGTACGGTTGCTCGCGTACAAAGAAGTTCGCGCGACGATCAGAAAGAGAGAACGTTCTTTGCTCGCTCGCGATTTTGCGTCGCTTCCTACGACGAGCAAAAGGCTGGCCAATCGCGCGCGCAGCGGAAGTCGACCGCGACCATTTCTCTATCTTTCTCGCTCTCTCGCGTTCGACGATTAAAGCGTCGAGACACGACGGCGTTACCAGCTGTGACGCGGTCGAAGCACAAGTGTATAAGTATACATATATATACGTGCCGTGTTCTTTCGGTTTTGTATCTTCTTGTTTTGTGCGCGGCTTCGAGTTTTGCTCTCGCGCTTCTCGATTCTACTATCTGTGTGTATTACCTACCTACCTACCTACCTACCCTACCACCGGTGTTTTCTCTCTCTCCCGAGACTCCCCGTTAGCGCGAGAGTGAACAAAGGGAGACACAGCGCGTACGGAGAGGAGACAGACCAACAGCGGGACAAGAGAGACAGAGAAGTTGATAGAAAGAGAGGACGAGAGAGGGACACTGAGAGGGCCACATACATCGAGACGTCGTATCGATCGAGAGCTCGAGTCCCGCTTCACGTGAGTCGATGAGTTTTGTACTACTGCGTATTCACTGTCTTCATCAGAGTCTTCTTGTGACAAGCACAGACAGAGAGAGAGAGAGAGAAAGGTGAAGAGGGGAGATACGCGGCGCTCCAGTCTCCCCTCTGTCATCCGACATGGCGTTAGCCTCTGTCAACGCGCTGGCTGATCCATTAGAACGGAAGCCACGTGTGACACAATAATTGAAATATAATGTTGTTTCAAATAGCTGATTTCGAACGTTTAACGTTACATCACGACGTGGCTTTCGTTGATAATCCACGGTTTATTTTTGTGCTTTGTTAATCAAGTTCATGAACACATACAAGTGTCTACTCATGATGTTTATCACTTGATAGGTCAATACGTTTGTATTGTATGTACGTGTATTGTGTACACGTCGTTTGATACGATACTATATACGTTGGTAAAATACATTTGTTGTTGTCGGAGAAACTTGATACTATATCTATATAAAACGCATATATATTTTTTTCTTTTTTACAGTAATAAATATTGGTTCACATTTATATATATATATATATATCTCGCAAATTTTGATATATTATATATATATGTATATATATATATGCGGAGTGTGTATAATTCTACATCCTAAATTTTTTAAAACATTAAATAATTTTCCGCTATTATTAAAAAAATTTAATTTCTCGATTATCAAAATTTGCGAGATACAAAAGAGACTTTATATCGAGGGAGGAAGAAGAAAAGAGAGAAAAAGAGGGAAGAGGCATCAATAATCTCGAAATTACATTTTACATGAATGAGCACATCCCGAGCACGGTTTTGCGCCGAGCGCACACAATCGTACTTTCTTTCGCGTTATCTCACTAACGATTAACATTCGCGCTGGACGTGCTTGCACGTGCTTCTCATTCGCGAAAGTCGCTGGTGATATACATCTTCCAGAGCGATGGAGATTATGCCGCAACGACGACGGGGCGTACTGTCGCTAATTAGACATGCGCCCTCGAACTCACGTCGCTGCATAATATCTCCGCAGGTCGTACTTTTATTGCATGTGAGGTCTAATTAAGGTAATGAAACAAAAGCCGCGGTAACGAAGCTACTTACGCCTATGAGATGCGCTCCAATTTAACCGGCTTCTCACCCATTCTCATTCGTTTGATATCGATTCATTCACTCGGCACTTCAGATATATAATATGCTGCTCGATATCTCGAAATAGTAGTTTTAAACATATCCCAATTCTCTCTCTTTCTCTGTGTGAAAAATATTAACGAAACGTAATACGAGATAAATTATTTCACGTTTTAAATCTACAAGAATATTTTATAATACCGTATATGTAACTTTTTTTTTATAAAACACTAGAAATATATTGTTTTATTGTGAAAACAATACTGTTGAAACGAAATTGACTTTATATTTAATGTATTATATTTTATAGACAAAGCGCACTGACGTGGAATAATAGTCGCAGCACGACTAATTAAAAATAGATTAGTTTTTTTATCGATAAGTAAATTTTACACATGCGTTGTACATTTATACTAAAAAAAAAAAAAACCAACTTTTTGTGAAACTGTCGCTTTGCTATATTTTATATATTTGCTGCAGACGAATATAAAGTGCTCAAAATGTTTCATTAGGCGCTGCTTCTATTATTTCAACACGTAGAGTTGAGAGGACAAAAGTCAGTGAATTTGAAAAATGCAGCGAGGTGTGGTTTCAAAAAGATAAACTTCAAATAGACGGCATAAAAAAAAAAAAAAAAAATAAACGCGCGCCACCGACCAATGAATAAAAATACTTTTAAACGACGTTCTAGCACAACAAAAAAAAATTTGTTTTAACTTACAAATTGTTGACTGTCGTGTTTTGTTTGATATTTATCACGAAACTTACAAAAAAGCAAACAAAAAACTAAAGTTGGCTGTTGGTCTTTTTTTTCCGTGGCGTTTTTGTATTGTTCTTTCACAAAAATATGAATCTATTTTTGCAAGATACGCAGAAGTGTGAGAATAATTCAGTAATTAGAGTATAAAAAATATTATCATCTCCGTCGGTTTCTGTCTCAAATGAAATACTGTATTTTTTAGAACGACTTACAACGACACTCGAGAGCACGTTATATCGTTAACAAGTCCAGTTCATGATACTGGTGAATTTCCGGGAAAGTAGGACATTATTCTCGTCCTTTTTTTTTCTTTTTTTTTTTTGCAAAAAAAGGGAGAAAGCTATATGAAAAGTGCAAAGTGCGGCGCATTACTCTTTGCACAGATGGTGCATTCGCACAGTATTTCATATCTGAGAACACAACAGACGCACTCAACATTAATTCTCTTAATATTCTCCAGTAAACTTCCGAACGGCCTGAGCAAGTTTGTACATTTAATAGAACTTTTAATGAAATTTTCTAAACGTAAAACGCACTTATTTTACTCAACGCGAATATAAGCGCGCGTCGCGCGTAAGAAACAATTAGAGGAGTACGTATTTTGCGCGAAACGCGTCGTGAACATTCCGTTTTGCGATATGAAATCTTTCCACACATCTTTACGTACGTAACAAAAATAAAAATAAAAAAAAAATAAAAAAAAAACAAAAACCAATACGCAGTGTGCACATTTCGCGGCGCACTTTTATATTCGAGTTTTTGCGATAAAGTTGAAAAATTTGATCGGGGTGAATCACTCGCGAGATATCTTTATCGCTGCCGAAAACGCGGGGAACTGGATTAATCTCGCCACTTTCAAAAGTTGAATAGCGAACTCCCGAATATAAATCTCTCTTCTACGTCGCGCCAAGTCCGAATCGTACCGTGATATAACTTACGGGCATTAGTCATTGATATAATCGATCTCCGCGGTGCGGTAACTAATCTCGCGTGACGTACCAGTACCACGTCGACCGTAACGTAAATTTATCGTCAGCTAATTAGCCATTCTGCATCGTTCATTCTCTCACTGTCTGTCTTGCTTCGAAGGATTTCCGTGTTAATTCGATGCATCGAACCTTCCCACAAATTTGCCAAGTTCAATCGAAGAGACGTCTTTGATTTGTTCGTCGCGTTGCTTTGACGTACGTTCTATGAAAACAAACAAGATTCATATCAAAATGCAAGCGAATCAAATCAACAAAACTATTATTATTATGTACGTAGTATTTTTTTTGCTTCAACAAAATTTTATTGTGAAAAAAAAACTTGACGAGAGAAAGAATTTACGTACGCAATTTTTGTTTTTTTTTTTCACGACGCGTAGCGCGATTTCAAATAAAAGTGTTTGGTCGATAGATTTTAGCGGTTAACGGGGGAAAGTTAGCGTAATGGGTTACGAGTTTCTCAGTTTGCGAGTTGGGATTTGGCTTTTGTTGCGGAAAACCCTTTACAGCGGTACAGTACAGATAGTGTTTCTCAATTCATAATATAGTTAGACGATGCAGCTTCTCTCGTGTATATTCCGCGGTGCTGACCCATACCCTAGGGTGCTACCAAGAGTTGCAAGACAGGTAGTGACGTCATCGACCCAGCTGCTCCTCTCTTTTGTGCGTTCGTCTTTCCTCTCTCCAAGACGCGATACGAGCAGACGCGGCGAGCGTAATAGCTCCGGGCTTCGTTAAACGTATTACGTGCTAGCGAAATATTATTTTAAAAGGGGATGTTTCGAAAGGAAATTTCTCATTTTCGTGCGGAGGAAACGTTGAGGTTTTATTTATCAGATATATCGAAACGATATACACACACGCGCGCGCGATCTGCGAAAAAGAACAATGCGATCTTTTTTTTACAAAAGTTGTGTTTTCATCTTTCCAAACATTTAAAACGTGTTGTATGTGTTTGTTTGCGAAAGATAGTAAATTGTTATTTTTACACACACACACACACTTTAGATTTTACGTAAAAATGATAAAATACATTAAAGATCTCTCTCTCTCATCAGACATTTGTAATCATTTTCCTTTCTGAATTTTGATTCGGCCTGTCGGGAAACATAGATCACAAGCCAACAGTTTCCCAAAATTGGGCTTTGCCCAGAGCAAACCACACGAGAGCGCCATATATGCTTATGCGATAAGGAGGATGGGAGGATGGTCACGACGAGAAACTCGCCGTGCAAGCTACCTATTTGTGGTGAGTTGTATGTAACTTTGGCACGCTATTAGCACTATACATAAATTATTGTCGCTGTCCGTTTAGTTCAAATATCATGGAAACTTTGTGCTTTACAAACATTTCGACCTTCTGAAACATCTGACCTTCCAAAATTTATGATTTCGCGAATCGAGGTTTGAAAGTTTCAAGTGTGCGTACATTACAGACATCAAGATCCATTGTCTCTTTGAAAGTGATTTAAAAAATCAACAACATTATTTGATTACACAACAAATGTTTGGAAAAGTCGTCGTAAAAATCCCAAGCTTTCCGGCACAGAAAACTTGTGAAAATAAAATTCTAAACATATACGAGTCCACTGAGAATTGTCCAATATCGAACGACGTTCGGCGAGACGTGTGTTCGGTCGTGAGCTTCAAGACACGTGGAAATGAAATATTTCAATCTGCCCATATATACACTCTATGTGCCGTGGTATCTCGGCGCGATTACGCGACCTCGCGCCGTCCACCTACGCTTATCTTTCGCTTCGATACGGTCGTCGCGTTCTCTATTCATCATCGCGCGTCATATAGGTATGAAGATAGTTGTCGCAGAAGCTCTTGCCGAGCTCTTCGTACGAATTGCCAGTCGGCGTGGCGGTGGCAATAGCTACGATATATAGCTTCGCTCTACGGCGGCGCCGCAAGGTAGTTTCTTTGACGTCATTGACCTAGCTGCTCATCTCTTGTGCGCGATATCGCGCGTATACCGACGCGGTATAAGGCACGATATGCAAATTGACCGTATCGAGTTATTGTGCCCGAACATCGAGATTGTCACGCTTCGATGTGATTTCGGAGCGGATCTGTTTTTTTTTTTTTTTTTTTTTTAACGTTTAGTTTTGCTTCTTCTCAGATTGCGACACTTTTTTTTCTTAATTTTGTGAGAGATTGTGTTTCGAAACACTTTGTGATTTTCGCGCAAACAACTGTAATAAGCGAAAAGGTTGTTACGGGCACGCGCAATTTACGTCAGTTCGGTCTGCGCGAGACATTCGCGAGAATAATGTGTTGGTTTATCGAGACGCCAGAGACCATTCGCGATAACGATTATGGATCGTCTATGTCTATACGGCTACATACGTACATATATGTATACGTATAACATGTTTACAGTGTTATCACGAGATAGATACGCGAGAAAAACGACTGTCGTTTCTGAATCTGTCGATAGGAAAAGTTACGTGGACGGAACGCGTCGATATCAGATCTATTAGAAACGGTGAAGCATTGAGGGCGCGCCACCATTCATCTTGCCTTCTTCAATCTGCGAATTTGCAGGTTAAAGCGCGAATATAAGAGGATTGAAAGAAAGATGGATACGAAACGATAATTTTTCGCGCAATTTCTGTGGATTTTATTTTTTTTTTTTTCGCGCGCGCCGGCTTTTAAACAGTCGTTCTTACGGACGCGTTTAATAAACGATCGGGAGCGGAAATATTGGCAATTCGCTCTGGCCGCGGAGAATAACGCTTTGGTAGGCGAACGAGCAAACGTCGTGCCGCGCGATATCGGGGGGAGTTCGCGGACCGCGCCCTGGAATGCGCGTGAATTTAATATTGGAACGCGCAGATATGTATAACGTACAGACTGTGTGTATATGCCAGATGGAAACCGCTTTGCTAAAGCGGTCACTTTGTAGCGGCAAACGTTTCGTTTGAAATTACGTATCTCACATATCTCGGATCGACGCGACGATTTTTCCCCCCACCCGGACACGTATCGTTCGCCGCGAATTCGTCAAACGCGCTTTGGACACAAATGGGAAATTATTTGGAAAATGAACAAAGCGTTTGAAATTTTGAATTTCACGCGAATGAAACTCGTAAACTCGCGTGGCAGGTGTGTTGTGTAATCGCGTCCTAGAGCTTTACGCGTGTAATGTCGTAAATTTTCAGGTGTAAACGAAATTTATACTCGGAACTAAACGAGAAATAAGGAGAGGAATTATTTTTCAATCAACCGAGAAGGAGAGAGAAAGTGCGCGCGAATACGTTTGGGTTACATCCCGTATGTGCAGTTACTTAATTGATTTTTTTTTATCTTTGGCTCGCGTCGAATTAGCCTGGCGCCGAACGATAGATTCAAGGATAATCGCGAATAAAATCGTTGAGCGAAAAATATCGCTTCCTATCGGATCGTATTTTTTTTCCCCTCGAGATTAATGCGGCAATTAAACGCGTAATTACTCGTGCAGTTGCAACTATAGACGGAGACTATATATGGTTCACCTTATGTGCCATTTGATACAGGTACGTTATAATCGCTGCGTCGGGTGAGAAAAAGGGTGAAACTAATTTTCCGATGCGCGGACTGTTCTACGTTACTTCCGTGAAAAAGAAGTGTGCAGTATCTCAATCGTTTATTGCGGCCAATCGTGAATCATTGCGCGAGATGACTGCGCACGAGGACGAGAGACGGAGAGAGTGGGAGTTTTATTATACGACCATTCTCTCTCTATAGAAGTTGAAGCGTGCGATCCATAAAATACGAACAAAATGGTAACGAATAAATCATTTGCTTGTACGCGCGCGCGCGCGCGTGTGTGTGTGTATGAGAAAGAGAGAGAGGATCACGTTGTCAATTTTATTTGTGTTCTATCGAATCTAAACTGATCGGATACTTTATTGATACCGGCGTTAATTCGCGCCGTTTTGCAACATTCAACAAAATGCAGAAACAGTTTTGATGAAGGAAAATTACTTCAATGCAACAATAATAAGATAATGCGGAATTGCTTTTTAATATAGCTTTACGCAATGTTAACTTTCATATCCGATGATGGTTCCGTTATTGCTGCCTTTTAACATATAGCCGTGTCGAATATGAAATAGGCACGTCCCACATGTGTGTAATATATATTGTATGTACATATAGGCGTGTTGCGCATATATTCCCGAGCGTAGACACGAGAAAGGTTTGACTTTGTCCATCAGCGCGATTACAAATTGAAAGCAACGCGGATCAATTGATTGATCAGTCGCTATCGCGCTTTTTATAGATCCTTTGTCCGTCAGACGTAGAAAATAAAATCACTGACAAACGAACCAATCAGCATCGACGTAACCGGATCTTAAACAGATCGCAAAATTGAGGTTTGAAGGGAAGAAATTGAAAAAATTGAAAAAAAAAAAAAACTGCAGCAAATCTCGAAGAAGTACACGCCGCGTACGTGCTATTTTCGCGAGCGTTTAAACTATTTCGCGATGTGACGTAATTTTCTCGGCGAGGAAGAGAGAAGTTATTTCCACACTTGTGTGTTTATATAATTTTTCTCGCGCACCCGGCAGTTATTCCGCAATCGTAAAACAAACAGAAAGAGAGAGAGAGAGAGAGAGATCGCGCGTTCGTCGCATCGCGAACGATTCTCCTCGGAGCAGCTCGAAGATCTGTCTTCGCGCGTTTTGCGGGACGGAATAAAACGGCCGTGTGCTTCCATATTTAAACGAGAAACACCGACGGAATAGGTTTTATATGTCGGCAATCAGTATACCACTTCCGTGGGTGGGTTGTATATCGTCACAGGTATCTCTCGGAGTATCGAGTGGCTTTTCCTCGACGACTCGCACGTCAATAACCACAGAAATTATTTGTTCGAATGTCTTTTAGATAGATATGTACTGCGTGTAACACACAGATTTTTCGTCGCTTCTCACAATTTGGAGAAATTTAACGAACGTTAGTTTTCATTGTCACACGCACACACACTTAAATTATCTGTGAGATAATCTCGAGACTTTTGTACCATAACAAATTTGTCGGTAATCGATCGTAACACGTGGAGAGTTAATACGCGACTGTAATACGTGACTGTAATTTCTATTTCGCCACGATGCGATTTCACTCGCTTCCAATGTCAATAATCAGTGTGAACGACAGATACTTCATTGTGTGCATGTGTGTTATGTACCTTACTCATTAATGAGATCGTGTTTATTACCTTGTACGGTTGCAAGGTAACAACGTACATGGGGATATGCATTGTAACGTCGCGGGTGGGGCGTTTACTAATAAGCATGCACGCCAAACAAATCTCGCGGCTAATTGCATTACAGATATGATGTTTTTGCAATGCGCAGTGGATTTGCGTAATCGATATATTTTGACAATAGAGAGAGGCGTTGCAGTTTTTACACAGTATATGAAAAAAATTTTATTTCTGGAAACAATAACTCACAAACTCTTTGTTACGTATATTTTACTCTTTATCTTCAAGAAGCGTTAATTATTTCGCAAAAATATTGAGAAAATATCCTTGTTGTTTTACACGAGAGATGTGTGTACAAATTAATTAATTACAATCGGCGAACCGATTGCGAGACGAAATGAAGTTCAATCGTCTCCGATCGCGGAGTGACTCATGAGACACTTTTATTAAACGATTCTTTGTTGTCACGCATTTGCATATGGTAATTGATACGATTTATCGCCAGTATTTTAATGCGACAGTTCACGGTTATATACGAGGTCGCGTATATAATGTGTAAATAAATTGTTTTTCTCTCTGTGCGTACGACAATCGAGTCGATAAAAAGTACACGATAATACGCGTAACGCGAAGAATACGTAAATACTACCGTCTCGGCGTTTGGTTATTGACCATTTGTATTCTATGTAACTCATCGTCTCTTCGCGCGAGAGTTGTTGAGTTTTGTTTCGCGTCGAAATCATCTACTCGAGCTATTTTATATACACGTCAAAATCTCTGCTTACATACAAGTACGTTCTTCTCATCCGCTTCTTTTAGACATTTATTAATTAAAGAGAAACTGATAAAGAACTTGTGCAACACAGAGTCACTTGTAGCAAGACAAAACTTGTGAGAAAAAAAATGCTTTTTGTTAAATGAAACACGCTCATTAAGGAGCAACATTAAGAACAAATGTTGTGTCTGTGTGTTGCGGGGAGGGGATTAACGCGAACTGCGAGAGATTCGCACAATAGCCAGAAAAGCTTTTCCACGCTGCGAATCCCACGCTCTCGCCATTCCCTTAATTTATCAATGACGTCAACGTAATTACTCAAATTATGCCATTTGCGCGTTACGAATTCCGTGCTACTTCGGTCAATTAAATCGGCAACATTTTACATCGAACGAATATCACATTTTCGAGAAGAGAGAATTTTGAAATGTGATTTGTTTTTTCTTACTATGAAAAACTTATCTTCCCGATTGTAGATGACATTTGGATGAAATTATACAAATATTTGCGCGTACACATAAACAAAACGGTCTAACTTTTAACTCCGCACTGTTAGAATTCAATTTTCATTAGCAATATTATTACACTAATTGCCAGATATAATTGAATCATACTAATAACATAATCGTGCGTTAATATGTTTAGTTTGTATTGCGAAAAGACTCGGGGGGGGGGGGGTGCGTGGGTTACCGCGAGCGACTGTTCCTCGTAATAATCGCAATTTCATTACGAAGCAAAGCTAATGTAGAAAAAAACGACGACAATATAATACACTTATCTGACGAACAATAAAAATTAATAAAAAGAAAGCGTGTATTTGTATAATATATTAATTAGAAATTACATATACTAGAACAAATCATAATGAGCAGCAAAGTGTCACTTCCGGACAATGAAGCAAACAACGTGCAGCACGCTGGGTGCATCAACATAATATAAAAGCGGCATTGAATATTTCACTCGTTTGTTATTTGCGAAATTGCAATTATACAGTGATAGAGATTAATCAACAGAGACGTGCATCGGCGTGCAAATTGAACATATCTGCGTGTATACGTATCGTCTGTTAAAATGCAACCGAGCACATTCGATCGATCGGCGCGCTCTCGCGGTATCGCTGCGCGTTTTCCTGAAAATCCCAGACGGACCCGCCCGTTGTAAATTTCGACCGGCGTGCAACACTACTGTGCTACTCGTTACGTAAGCCGTGTAAAGCTGGATTCACACTATATACAGATAATGTCGCGGCGCCGTAACGAGAACTAAAAATTCTTACATGAAATAAAACCCGGTTGACGGTGCGAATATTTCTATTAACTATTCGTTGGCGCCGGCTGAATCGTTCGTGATGGGTTCATGTTCATTTAGTTAAATATATTTAAGTAAATAAAACAAATACATTGAAAAATTAAAATATAAATAAAAATATTTCTCCAGTTATATTTTTGTGTACGCGGAGCAACTTTTCGATTATTAGGTAAAATGCGGATCAGAGAAGTGACTTAACCCCATCGAAAGATACGTCGAGAGAGTTAAAAATCTAAGAGATTCTGAACGGTTCGTGTTGACGTAACTGCGACATTACTTTATAGCTGTGAATCCAGTTTAATTCATCACGCGATGATGGCGGAACTAGCGCGACGCGCGAATTTACTCTCTGCCTGACGACTTGATCGAACATCCATTTGCAGCGATTAAACAAAAAAAAAAGAACGCAATACAATTCGTCTGTCAATCGGATTTTTACCGTACGCGCGATGCCTGTGAAATTTCGCAATGAATACTTCAACCGCGCGCGATTACGATACCATACGAGAAATGATCGAACATTTTTTTTTTTTTTTTTTTTTTTTGTATCCTTCGTGCGCGAACGTGCGCGAGTTTGATTAAACTGCGCGAAATTCAATAGTTAAAATTAAGCGACAATCTCCTAAAATTACATCATTACCGTAATTCCGGGGGAATATCTAATCCCATTTGCGCGCACTTTAAACGCGACTCTTGCGCCATTGAAAATTCAATTAACATCGATTCGACCGTGGTGCATCAAGCGAATTTCTGCCGCGAAATTCCCGCGAACGTTTCCCGCCACGTCAAAACATGTATGTAAATGTGATTTTGTCACAAGTGATTCTTTGCTGAAATATATGCTGGGATCTTTTTCTGAAGAGAAAACATAAACGACACGCAAGAAACGCACGTACGTTTGATCGCGAGGTGTCATCGAACAATGCGCCCGTTGTGTATCCTCTTCTTGTTCTGCCTGATCATACTACGTACGTAAATACCGATACGTAGGTATCGATACGCACGCCTGTCAGAATTGCGATACGTGTAATCCGGCATTGTTCGTAACTAGCGGGAAATGGTGAGATCCGGTTCTTCCGCGATTCTTTTCTCGTTCGTTAACTTTACGATCCACTTTATCTCGTCGATTTCTCACCGCACATCGACGGCGAAAGATCTATTTACGCGATTCTCAAACGACTCGTATA
Source organism: Pseudomyrmex gracilis (assembly GCF_002006095.1). NCBI lineage: Eukaryota > Metazoa > Arthropoda > Insecta > Hymenoptera > Formicidae > Pseudomyrmex > Pseudomyrmex gracilis. Next base: position 410,292 of record NW_018020596.1, read on the forward strand.
TAAGTATATATATATATATATAAGAACGAGAGATGAACGCTTGAAGTATTTCTTTCCTTTGTTCCGATATCTCCGATATCGGAAGCAGTAATATTTCGATAAATGTGTACTTTGCGGTACGCCGTTTATCGAAATTCGTCTGTTTCATTTATTTGATATCTGTGTGATTTTCTTTTCTCTCTGTCTTTCTCTGCTTTTTCTCACCGACATATATATTTAAGTTCGATGTGTTATTTAAATCGAGAGTTACGATATATGTGTGTACCCCCCCACGCATCACCACACCCGCCGCCCCTTTCTGCGCGCGTATCCACCTCGTGTGTGCAACCTTTCTCGTGCATATAACATTGCACTATAGAAGTCGCAATAAATAACAGCTGTGTGGAACTCTCTCATATACATACAAGCGACGTGGGGGTCGCATAATTTGCGCTTGCGCGTAATTTACTCCTTGTCGAGAAATATACTCGGGAAGGAGCATAGAGAACGGGGCGCGTTCCCTAAATCGACAAACCGGCAGTTTCGAGGCAAATTCTCCGAGTGTGTTGCCGCGTACGTGCGCGCGTATCCACATATTATGTATACCTACCTACAGAGAGAGAGAGAGATTCCACACACTGTGGAATTTCTCTCTAAGTGTAAACGCCATTTCGCGCGGCGGCGACCGCTGCCGCGCGGAAAAAGTGGCATTTTTACGACCTTACATAACGGTTGATATAGCTGAATCACTTCGGACTGATTCACATCGCGGAATCGAAAATTTACATTGAACATTCACGAAGCTAAAAATAAACGACAGAGTGTCGTGTGCAGTAGAAAGAAAAAAAAAAAAGTAAAAGTTCTCGTTGGCACGAATTAAAAATAATTCGCTGAAAATTTAAGCAAAGTTTTGTAAATTCAATTAACACTCTTCGCTTAGAAAAATTTGTTTTGAAATTCGCGGTGCGATTTACGACACGCGTACGAATTTATCAAGATTCGAATAACCGATCGACTCGAGCGTTCATGGGCAATTGTTGCTGACTGAGATGCTCTATTTTCGCGATTTATGCGTATAAGTTTGAGGAGCGACGAGGGTATTCGGGTGTAAGAGGTAAAGAAACACGACGCGAGACACCTGATACTCGCAAACCGTCAGCTACCGCAGTTGAAACAGCGAATTCGGCAAAATCCAGTCGTGCGACAAAATTATATCGTTCCGCTGTTACACGCTATCGGAGAATACGTACTTTTGAAGCTTCGCTTCGCGCAAGGGAGAGATTGAAACGGATGCGTTACGCATACATTTATACTTGTACGTACATTTTATTTGAGAGACCGCGTCGTTTCCCATTTAGATCTTCGGAATTTTTTCCTCCAATGGACTTTTTTATACGAAGCTATTACGGTCCTTTCGCGTCTCGTACGTTTTACTATCAATCCACGTCAAAATTTTTCTCGGTCGTGTTTATTCAGAAAAAATATGTATCAAAAAATATATTGACGGCAGTTTTTATTGGTCTCGAGTCTTCCCATATTTTTTCGACGTTGATGTTATTTAAAAAAAAAAAAAAAAAAAAAACAAAGATACAAGTAGACGATTTATTATCTGTCTAATAACAAATACAACAATTTTGACTACAACGAGAACTACGGTTCAATTTCTTTCTTTAACAAAATCGCGCACGAATACGCGCGTCTCAGGATCGAAAGTTTACTTCGCGAGTGAGAAGGAAGGATAAACTAAACTCGTTATCGCGAGCTTTTACCGACATTGCGGTAGCGCGATAGCGTTTCAGAGATGGAATTACAAAAGCGCGCGGCGCGCCCCACTTTACGGATGAATACTCTGCATAAGTTGCTCCCGTACGTAGCACAGATACTTGTCTGTTGCGCATCGTGTCGCGTTCGGGTACAGCAGATAACACAATCGCGCGCGCGTTTCATGTGATGCCGCACCTCTCGTAGTCTCTTTATTATCACCCGTATTGATTACGACGCGATATAGGCCGCGATAGACGTCTCGCGGCGAAATATCAATCGTTCTGCACCGCGGGTAACGATCCAGCGCGCGTGTCCAGCAGACAAAATTAATTTGAGAAAAACACACGCGCGGAGAATCGTTCGACTGATACAAACAAAAACGTAAACAAATTATTGAGATATTTTTCTGCGTCTGATTTTCTCGTGCGATGTGTTCCTGGTTTTTTTTTTTTTTTTTTTTTTCACTGATATTGTCAATGAGCGCAAAGACGAGAGACGGAAACAACGTTTGTTAACACGTTTTAATTATCTTATCCTTACACATATGAGGAAGGAAACGTTGCTTCCGGCAGCCTGTCCGCTCGAAAAACCACGGATGACGGCATACTCCGTCAAGCGCGAATGTTGCTGCTAAGTTTCACGAAGCGAAAAGATTTAGAATTTAGATGAGGACAAATAACACGTTACGGTTTTGAGAATCCACTATTACACCCGCACTGGATTCGAGAAAATAATTTCGGGGAAAAATCTCGTAATTTTGTGAAAAAACTTTTGTGTATAAACTCGTGAAAAAAAAAAAAAAATCAAAATTACACACGAGAAAATTTTCGTCAAAATCTCTCGGTTTTTTTCGGATCTTTTTTAACGCGACGTATGCGCTCCCCGTATACTCGCGCGTTAGAACTTTTAGAAAGTGTAACGGGTTCGCTGCAGAACGACGTTATTGTTGCTTTCGATTGTCTACGGTGCAAATGCAACGACGACTTGTATGCTATGTAGGCGCAGCGAACCAGGGCGAGTGTAGGCAACAACACAGCGCGTCGCATCGGAAGTTGCACGCGACTGTACAGTAACACAGCCGTGTGCAGTAATTTGCAGACGTAATGAACGAGCTGTTCTAGCTGATGTTTATGTTTCGCTCTCTCGTACTTTTATTCCTCCTTCGTCCACACCGATCGGCGCACTCGCACTTGGTTCGCCGCAAATGGAAATGCGGTATTAAATGTTTGTATACAAAAGTTGTATTATATTAACAATTAAGTTGCACATATAAATTTAATTGCTGTTATCTCTTAGGTACAAACTCGTGTGGAAAAGCGTAAATAAAAGAGGAAAATACTGTTCCGATTGCGCTAACGAGATGGCGCGATGTAGTTTAGCACAAAAAAGCGTTCGATTTATTTGCGTGCTTTTCAAATGTTGGCGTAGTGTGGTTTGGAGAATTGCGCCTCCCGTCGGAATCTTGACTAAATCGGGTCGCACCTTATCGATCGCCGTCGACAAACAGGTCCCCCGACGACATCGCCGAACCAAGAAGAGAGTATCGATCTGTCTATACCGTATCTTCGAGATACACGGACTAGATACGTAATTTATTGAAAAAAGTTGATGTATATATGTATATATGCACAAGTTTTTCTTCGTAGATGTATTTTCATAAATTTGAAAAGAGCAGCGTTGCCTCTGGCAACGTTTCGTGAACATGCGTGTAGGCGATATGAAAAAGCGAGAAAAATTATTATTATTATTCGCCTTGTCGAAGTTACAGAAGATCCGAGTTAACTTCGGAGCAGTCTCGGATCTAACGGTGTGAGAACGTCGTTATATTTTCCCGTGTGTTCGTTACGTTCTATGAAGTTTGACTAGATTTTCCTTGCAGCCACCTCGGCAACCACTATATAAAAGACGAAGGCGACTTTAAACGAGTTTCTCTCTCTTTCTCTCTCTCTCTCTTTCTCTCTCTTTTTATGCGTCGATTATACAAATCCCGCGTGGAAGAGTGAGGAAATATATTTCCGAGTTCCTTCTGTTTTTTTTTTGTTTTTTTTTTGGACTCCCGTTCCTAGTCCTAATGTCGCAACTTTTGCTCAACCGCGCCCGAAACTTTTGGCACGAGACGTGAGTGACGTCGTCGTCGTCGTCGTCGTCGACGAGCAAGTTTTATCGACTCCCAGAACAGCGAAGGGTGCCTACTACCTTTATTGCTAAATATAACATCGCTTTGCAAGATGTATATAACGGTAGATTAGATAAGAGAGACAAATTTGCATCTTTTTTTCTTCGCGTCAATTTTATTCCCGATGATGATTCTCGAGATGAATCATATCTCAAGTGAGAGAAAACATTGGATGAGTTCACACACTTTAAATGTCCCGTCTCGGCAGCACGCAACATTACGTAATGCGTTTTGTTTTGACTTTCACAGACTTCTGTTTTTTTTTTTTTTTTTTTTTTAGAACATGCTATATATTATAAACCATTGATAACAAATTGCATGCGTTTGTTTATGAAAACCTGTAGTACATGTAAAGACTTTCAGTAGTGAAAGTCTTCAGTTTGGCGATGAACATAAAAACGCACGGGGTCTATTATAGGATAGATCTCGAAATCGTCCGTAACAATATGCCTCAAAAAAGAGTCGGATACGTTTCCCCTAACTTTTTCATCCGGCGAATCTCTTTTTGACCCCTGTGAAACCCCTTGATGGAATGTAACGCGCACCACCACACATTCGGAAGCCCGGTTTAATCGCGTTCTATGGCCACGGCATATGTGCACTCGGTACAAAAGCCTCGTCTGTGATCCGCAACGCATTCGATAGAGTATCCGAAGTGAAAGAGGGAGAGAGAAAGAGAGAGAGAGAAAGAGGGGGAGAGAGAAATACATATAATAATCCTCTCGTTATAATGACGGCGGATGCTTCCTAGAGCAATCAAAGGTAATTCTTGACACGAATATAATTTTTTTCGAAAGTTTCGCCTCAAAAGGCCTTGGTGTTCACGACGATGAGTCACGTAGAGAGAGGTCTGATTGAACGAATGAGTCGAGTTCGCGAGCAAGGATTATTAGGCTCCCCCTCTCATTACGGGCTTCGTGTGTTCTATACCGGCTTCTCTTATCGCGATGTATATATAACCGACAATATGTCCTTTTGTATTAAAGACGAATATAACGCGGTTTATATTTGCGCGCGCGCAAAACAAAAAAGACGCTATTTCGTATGCGAGAGATTCTTCGTTATTTATTTGGTAGTCTACGCGATTTATGTCGTTCTTACTCTCGCGTGGCGCCGTACGTTTTACGATATGTCACGTATATGACGAAAAGCGAGAGAGAACAAGAGAAAGAGATATCCTCTTCTAGAATCTTATTACGTTCTTCGTGGAAGTGCCTTCCGCATGATCGCATGAATGAATGAGTAATGCATCGTCATGAATTAAACATGCGGGCGCGTGCACCACCGTTTCAACGTGTGCGTATCCCACACACACGCACACACGTTACGCCCTCGAAGCACACACAGAGACAGATCGGGAACACACTTAACGACGATTATTCCAAAGTGTGGCTTTTTGGGTCTTTGCGCTCAACACACGGGAGGGATAGAGAATGAAAAATCGAGTAGCTCCTGTGCGACGCGATCTCGTCGGTCTCAATCGCGTTCGCTCCTCGCTTGGTTGCTGTTGCCGCAACCAAGATCGCGAGAGATTAATTACCTCCCGTGTAAACCCCCCCCGTACACGACGATGTAACACGGAATAAATTAGTCTCGCGCCTCGCTCGCGAGATTAGCGGAATGCGAGAGAGATAGAGTTCTTATCTTCGGGAGAGGAGATGAATTATTCTCATATTAATCTCGTTGCTTGTCAAGCGAGAGCAACGAGAGCGCAGGGAAAACGCGCGCCGCGAAGAACAGAATACACACTCCGCTCTCTCTTTTTCTCGAGTGATTAATTTTCAAATTGGAAGTTACCTCGCCAGCGTAAAATGAGATTCTTCGCTGAAAAGTACGTTGCGCGTATGTTTACTCTCTCTCTCTCTCTCTCTCTCTCTCTCTCTCTATCTCTTGTATTCGTGTAGCGTAAGGTGGGGATTTTATGTTACCTGTCCGCGCGCAAATACAGCACAAAAAATTCTAATTACTCAAAACTTTTGCAGTAATTGTCTTCTTCTCGCGAAACAAACGATTTCGAATTAATATTGACGTGTCTTGCTGGCAATTTTCTTATCGAGGAATTCACGGATTTGTTAACGTTCAGCTCAAGCTCGCGGCGTTTCGGATTTGTCGTCGGATTGTGTCATACACGGACGCAAGAGTTAGCAAAGCCCGTTATCCGTGGCAATCAGGTATATATTCATATACACCGGCAGTGAATCTGCATGAGAACGGATCAAAAGCCGGAGAACACTTCCCTAATGAGTCGTTCGTCTCTTCTGTGCGTCGTCCGCGCGGCACAGCTAGAGCTACCCTCGAGGCTAATAATGTCCGTGTGTGTGTGTGTGTGTGTGTGTGTGTGCGAGACAGAATGAAATTCATTACGCGCGCTGTGCGCAAACCATAGGTGGATGAAGTCCGATGCAGAACGAACTAATCAGCCAACGGGCTTCCGCGCGACCGGAAACGCGATGATGAACCTTGCGCACGCATTTCGTGCGTAACTCCGATGTCATGTGTATACAAGCGTAATATTTTATAAACTTTATTCTAAAGATAAAAAAAAATGACAAAAAATTATAAGTATAACAAGTGAGAAGAAATAAAAAATGTGTGGAAATATAAATTGCTAAATGTAATGAAAACAAGAAAGAGGAAACCGGTATGTTGCGGAATTAGAGCAGACAGAGCACTTCTTTTCAAGAGTCGTTTCACTTTACTTACGCACAGAGCAGAGATATCCGTCCTACGAGACTTCCGCATTTGGAAATGTCGCGTCGGTCGTCGCTGTAATGTATAATGTAACCTTCGAACAATGCGAGGAACTAGCGGCCCATTATAAGCGGACGACGAGCGAGAGGGTATTGTACCGGATGTCTCTCGGTTTCTCTACTCCGATGTCCTCGACGACCGACGCGCCCGGAAATGTGTGTACACGCTTTTCGCGCGCGCAACGTGCGTCACACACGACGCACGTCGTGTTGTCGACTCTCTTCCCGTGATCCCGTGTGTTCGCGCCATGTGTTCGCAACGATCACGCTCGTGTCACACGATGACGTTGTTGAGCAGCAAAGCATCGAAAGTTCGGATTTCGTTCGGTTTATGTGGGATATAAAGCCGCCAGTTCTGAGAATCAATCACAGAGTGAGAATAAAAAATTCACATTTTTGTTTTCCGGAGTACTGCGAAATTTTTATCCCAACGGAGATCGCAACAATTGGCGATCGAGAGAATGCTCAAGAAAACATTTTCACAGCATGTTTTTTTTTTTTTTTCAAGCTCTGCGGTGAATATAATCAAAACGCTGACATTTCTAACTCGCACAAACAATATGGACTTTGTATATTCGCGTGTTTCAAAAGAAAAATATATAACTTTGCTCAAAAAAAAAGCGTATAAAAATATGAGAAACGTATCTCTCTTTTTCGAAAAAAAAAGTACCACCTGTGTTATCGCAAATAATATTGCTCTTTCGATGTCATCGCGTATACGCGTGTATTGGAAACAAACAAACGCAGCAACGGAATGCTCTTTTCCCAATTTCGCTTCATTCGTAGCGGATGGTCGCGCGTGTGAGCGCGCATATACATTTATGCATTTAAATAACTTATTTCGGAGGTTGCATGTGCATATGCACGATTGCGAGATATGCGAAAATCTGTATTCTCATCGTGTATGCAAATGTACACATTTTTCCGATTGAATTCTGTAAGCTTCCTTCCCCCGGATGTTTAATCCGGGGCGCGGTTTGAGAGGCGAAATGAACTTTTAGCCCGTTTCATATCCACGAAAATGGGATTCGCGAAAAACTTTAATCTGGCTTTCAATCAACTAAGCCCGCGTCGCGAACATCTCCCCCAGACGAGAGAGAGTGGATCGATCGACGGATACCGGGAATTCATTTGTAAGGATACTTTGTAGCGCAGCCACCAATATTAAGTCCGTACGCTGCCGCTCGGATTAAATTCTGTCAAGGTATGTGATATCCTTGTCGCGATTTTGACGCGTATACGGTAACGATTGCGCGCATAAAACGAAATAAAAGTATGTATATGTTTTGAAATTCGAAAAGTGATTTGTTGAATTTTCACATTAGTGTTTGTCAGTAACATTAGTGTCGTCTGTGTGACGTCAAATTACATGTTTGCTTTTACAAAATCTCTTTGCGTAAGCATTCTCTCTCTCTCTCTCTCTTTCTTTCTCTTCAACTAAATTTTCTGGAATCGTTTCGCTACAATTCAGCTTCGCGACTCTTCTTTATACCTCAGGATTAGGTAGCGCAATTTCACCTTGTATCCCTTTATCCTGACATTTTTCAACGGTTTACTCTTTGTGCTCTGCGAAATCAAAGTCGCGGCATTACGAGGAGTGTTACAAAGAGAAAACGAGGAAAAGATAGAAAAAGAAAATAGAGAGAGAGAGAGAGAAGCGACTAACCTGAAAAAAAAACAATACGGAGAAAAAATTTTTCTGCGAAATTAATATTATTTCATACATTGTTAGAATTCTGATGTAATTGTCTTTTCCGACCTTTTCCACGCGAACCTGCCACTCAACTTTATCGACATTACCTTTTTAATAATTTTAATTTTTAATAATTTAGAAAAAGTAAGACGTAAACTGTTAAATACGAAATTTGCTCTTTTATCATTTAAAAATGGACAGTAATTTTTTTTCCTTTGAACGATTTGAATTTCGGCAAAAGTTTTCGATCTGGAATACATTTTCCTCCCGCTAAAAATATCGGAATAGCTGAAGAGACTTTTATAACATTAAAAACACTAACGAAAAAAACAGACATTTCCGTGAGCGCTGAGAATGCCAGGACTCTTTCACGTCCTGCGTTTTTGCCATTTCCAGTTGAAATTGTAAAAAAACTAGAGCGCGCTAATTTCGCAGAAGCAAGTGTCGCCTCTCTGTGACGATCGATGACGGACTAGAACGACGAACGAATTTCTCGTTTGTCGATGGAACGTGATTGCCACTTCGTTTTCGCACTTTATACAGATCTCTCTCATACCTGCCTGCAATTAACGGCGTAATTACATCGATGTCGGAGAAAAATCCGGTTGCCCGGGAAACGGTGAAAATGTTTGAAATTCCTATTTTACTTCAATGTGACTGTGTCTCCGTTCATACATTGTCAAATCAGAACCAAATTTATATTTCACGTTGAACGTGTAATTATGTCATATTTTTTTTTTCTCGCACTTACAACAAATGTTTTAATACCAACATCCGATGTGTACGTTCGCATTGTTTTCGCTGTTCGGCGATGCTTACATCAACTTCTCGCAATAGCGTAACAATCGCTATTGTTTTTCAAAACAAAATTTGCAAACAGAATTTAATCGTTAAACGATGATGACATTTGTATCATATTTGCAAACTTTGCGGACATAGTTTTTTACAAAATCATTAAATAATCTTAACAAATTGGATTAATATCTTCAATTAGCATGCGAGTTTCTCGAAATTCTATTGATTACAATTACGTTTTTGTTACTTGATACACAAATGGCATCTGCGTTCAAGCGCTCGACGAAAATAAACGGGCGTGAAACGCGATTTGCATTTCCGCTAATTGAATCACAGCCGTGGTAAATAGCCTCAAAATTGCAGAGCGGCAAATCACATTTTTATTTAATATCGTAGACTCGCGGACGGCGCTAAATAGCGAATGAATATGCATTAGTATGTAAAATTTCATCCGTAATATAATAGCGTGGCGTATAAATATAAAACGTCGCGCGTCGTTTGCGAGAGACCGACGCGCGACGTTTCGATCGATGATCTTTTTTCATGCAATTACAGATTAAATCACAAACATGAAGTTTGAAGTATCTTCAATTATCTTTTTTTTTTTTATTATTATTGATCATTATCACAGTTTGCGTCACGTTTTTACAATGACACACCATCTTGCGTTTTTATGTAGTTCACATTTATTCTTCCATTTTCTTTTCTATATCACGATGTCCGCGGCCAGACGACCGACGGAGCGTATCGAACGTTTCTTCTCTCGAAGGAGTTTTCCGTCTAGACGTTAGACATTTTGATAATAGCGTCTTTATGCGAGTAGTTTGCGAAGAGAAACACGAAAAGTCCCTAAGGTGTGTAATCGTTTGCAAAACGAAGGAGAGTAAGGATTCCCATAACTTAATTCTTCGTTGCTGATATATCATTGAACTCTAGAGGTACTTTTTTCAAGAAACATATGAATACATTTCTGTGTGTTTTTTTAATTACTGAAAAATATGCCGAAAGAAAATTACTTTCACGTTTTAAATCAGCTTCTTTATTATATTTATTAAAATTACTCGCAGAATTGAATAAGAGTGTACGATATATCGAAATATTGTCGATAAAAGATTTGTCTCTGCGGTGATAACAAGTGCAGCATATTTATTACTGCAATAATTATTTCTTCCCGCTAACCGGGTCGTCGCGAGCGTCTCTCTCGAGCGATGAAATAAAGAAAGTCAACTGCGCGCGCTGATAACTTTTTTTTTTTTTTTTTTTTCACTTGCCGTGTTCATCGACGTACATTGAAAACAAATATCTACAGCTGCTGTTTAGCGAACGGTACGAGCGGTATAATAGAGAATGCAACGAACGTGATTTATATACGACGCCATTTTATGTACTTTCTTTCTTTTATCGCCGTATACCGCATTATGCGCGAGAACGACGAGAATGTAGAAAGTTGCAAAAGCTTGTCTTTATTCACCGTTTCTCGTTAAGAGAAGACTCTCGACCGCGCGTCTCACTAATTGCGACTATCGATCTTGATCGCCATCGTACAATGTGTCATCGACTAAAGCGCGAGCGAACACACAACACTACGTCCATTCAGTCCAACTCGCCTCGTAGGTTTCAGCGTAGTTTAATTTACATCAGGTGTGTCTTAAACGAAAAAGTTACTTTATAAATTACTAAAGTTAACTCCAAACGGGGATCCAACGTTCTCTCCCCTTTTCCCTCGTCTCAAGCTGCTGCATCGAGTCGGGGTCTGTGTTTCGTATGCTTTTTGTTCTCCTTTCATTCCGCTCGCATTATCTTAACGAGGAAAACAAACGAGGAAGACGAAATGTCGGCTGTGTGTTTGCGCGGAGAATCCGGAGATATATTTTGTAATTTTTAATTTTTCCGAATCAGTGACCCGATTCGTTGCGAAAGAGCGAAAGAAAACAGAAGATTTCAAAGAATAACCGTATAAATCTCTGCGATTTGTATAGAAAATTACTCGACGGTAATTCTTCGCGATATAAATGCAAAACGCTCGATTATACCGCAACTTCTTTTCAAATCTGCGCACAACCGCCGCAACCGCGACGAAAAAAGAGTGAGAGAAAAATATATAAATCCTTTTAAGAACTTTAACCTTTTAAGAAGATTAAGACTCGATAATTAAAGTGAGCATATCTCACTCTCCCGAGAGAATTCCGGAGAATAATTCGAAGATTAGGTGTAATCCTCGGGGAGAGAGACGATGAGCGATCTTTTTTCATCGCTTCGTTCGTATAATCTCTTTGACAGTTGAGCGCGCGCTCGCGGTTAAGAATTGTGTAATACACGGACAAACGCAAAGCGCGCAAAGAGATAACCGAACCGAACCGAACAAAAAAACGGACGCGATGAAATGCCGCGCGCGACAAAACTGATACGTCAGGTGCAATATGGGAAGGGGCAAACGATGCTTGCTCGCTCCTTGAAGAAGGGCCTGGAGATTTATGCCAACACGCCCGGATTTGCGCCTGACGTGGAATTAATCTTTAGTTCTCGACCCACATTACCGCGCGCAAAGTGAGAAACCGCTCATTACACTCTCTCTGTGTATCTGGCTTTGTTACACCACGGTGTAACCATGGCGGATATAATTCTCAGACTGTTGCTCGGGAGAGATTACGCGCGATCTCTCGTATCTAACACTCGACGACTCTCTTGTGGCTTTTACGTAGCCAAAGTTCGAATTAACATATCGACCGGACGCGTCACGTGTGATTTATTATTGTTTAAATTTTATTTTCTTATACTTAATTTCTTTTGTTTATAATATTGTTTCTGGTTATTTGCAATTCACAATGAAACGTGTTATTCCTGAAATAATATATGCAGATAGGATATTATACCTGCAAATCCCAAGCGAGGTTTTCGCGCAAGCTACACGTACATGCGTGTGCGCATTAATGAGATATTTTTAAAACTGTGTGCGGCGCATTAATTTATTCTCCGCGTTTAATTGACGGCATTTAACAAAGCTTTTTTTAGTTAAGGATAAACGTTGGAATTCGCGAACGCGAGAAAAAAAATGCACATTAACGGATTGTTCCTCTCGTTTCAGATCACGGACTTCTCGGAAATTAGTCTGCTCCATCGGACTTGTCGGTAAGTAATTTTTCCTTCGAGAGTCGTCCACGTCCAAGTATAAAACTTGTCCAAAACGAGTCCCAGCGGTGTGTGTCGCGGAAAATATTCTTTTTTTTTTGCTTTATGTGGACGTCGCGTTAATGCGGAAAACTTTGTTACACCGCCGGCCGATGTCTCGTAAAAGAGTTTCGGCTTCTCGCGGGAAATTCGCAGTTCTGTCACATTAAAAGCTTTTCCCATTTGCGATAAAAAGTAACGACGCCGGAAGTCTCACGACCTCGAGAATATTAAGATATTCTCGAGCGCCGTTCTCGAGACGGTTAATTCGCGAGAAAGCTTTTCTCGCGCATTATCGAGAACATTTTGCTATTTCTACATTTAAAACCGCGAGTGCGCCGTATCTGCATTTATACTGAAAATGTACGTTGCGTAGTGTGTGTTACGCCGCCTGTTTCTCGCCTCCGAAACAAGCATCGGACACGTTTCATTTCTGGCTTCGATGTGCGCGATAACTCTCGAAGAGAATCGAATTATATTTTATCGTTGTCGTACACATATGTCACGAACATTGGATTTGGCCCGGGTGTCGTCGTCTATAGATTTCGAGACACGCGGCAGGTCGGACGGCTGAAAAGGACGACGAAGCTCTCCGGAATTGTATCCAAAATTCATGGCACGTCCTTCTAACGTAGCCTCTCTCCCGTAGGAGCTCTACACTTGAAGTGGTTACCACCTATTTTTATGTGTATCTACGTAGATATCGAAAAGAGAAAGAGTTGCCAAAGCTCTGAAAGGACACTGAAGTTTCGAATAATTTTTCTCTTCCAAACTGATGATTAAACATTATCTTAGTTTCACATCGATAAATTTGAGTTAAAAAAAAAAAGTGAGAAAAAACAAATAAATAATAGTTTGTTTGTAAAAACAAACTATTATTTACTTCTGTCAACTATTTTTTTTCTATAATCCAGATTTTTTATTAAACCGCAAATTCGCGAAATTTTATTTCTGAAAACGTAGTAAAACGTTGAACGTCGGTAATTCTCTTTACTCTTTGAAGGGCGCGTACATATGAAGATATTTGGAGCGGAGCAATCAGAAAATCACCAAACGTTAGCTCTCCTTTCCGGTGTCTGAAAACCGCTGCCAAGCGGAGGTCGTTGATAATGCTGTCGAATGCCAAGAAGTGCGCATGTTTTCCCTCACCTCACGTTTGACCTTTTCTGGGTTGGCGCGCGCGACGGAGGAGGATCAAGGCGCCTCTCTTTACCGGATGATTTTCTCCCGTCCACCGATGTGCCTGGCCTTTACGTAATGTCCTCACATTCTCGTATGATCGTACGATCCTCCATAATGCAGAACACATAATGCGTGCCGCATTTTTCCGTTGCGAAATCGCTTCGCTTCGTGGAACCGGTAATCAAGATCTATGAGTGTGATGCGATATCAAAGCAGATAGAGAAATTGCGGAAGAAACGTCCGACTCGTTTATATCAGGGTTAGGGCGAGGTCATGTAAGAAATGGACGCGGCCTAAGAAGAGTGTATGTATGTACTAACATGTTTTCGAGATAAAAGCATTGTGACGAATAAATTTATAAGAGTTGAATTTTGTTTCATTTACCAAATCGTATTTCTTCTAACTAATTGTTTTATCTGTACTATATCTGGTGTCTTACGTAGTAGTTGTTGTTTGTTAAAATTCTCGATAAGGAGAGACACGAGAGAGAGAGAGAGAAAAGAGAGTGTAGGCAATCTCAGGACTGAGTAGGAGAGGTGGGTAGGTAGAGAGATGATATCGAGAGAAAGAAGAGAGAGAGAGAGGCAGGTTCGCGTCTCGGAAATACTATAAACAGAGTTGTATTGTAGTAGGCTACCGCCATTGTCCGCGAGCGAGCAGACCGAGGTCCTAAGATCCAAGTCTGGTTTCTCGAGACAAAGCCTCGACGACGAGGCCGGCTAACAGGGGAATGCACAATTACACACGCGTCGTCTGTTCCGTCCCGTCGTCTGCTAAGAAGCCTTAATTAACGCGGTCTTTCGGAGGCGTCTTCGCGCGCGCGCGCGCGCGCGTATATCGCAAATACGCCTTTTTTTTGCCACGCCTCACGGGTATAATCTTTTAATGCGCGTTCGTCATTACTACACCCGATAAACACGTAACCGTAATGAGAATATGATAACGAAAAATCTCCTCGGAAAATATTTTTCCGAAAAAACTTTTCTCTAGGAAATTTCTCGACTATGTGTATACACATTCGCCGTGTATGTACGGTGATGAATCAAATATGACTTCTTTAACTTGTAACGGTGCACGCGAATGTTTGCCAGGAAATAGCGGCTGCCAAGAGCTTTCGCGGGAGATACGGAGAGTCGGTATATGTGTATATATATATATATATATATATATCAATTTAATGAAAATCAGTTCTTCGCCCGCGGCAAAGGACTTTCCTCTCGCGAGTGTGATTGATGAGACGTGCCGCTTGAGCGCATTCATCGTGAAAGCGTAGATTAGCGTTTGCTGTCGACGAAATATATGTATCACGACAGTGTGTGTGTGTGTCGCGAGAATAATAAATGTAATATAATGTGGCGCAGAGAGCTGCTGCCGCGGGGCACTTATAGTGGGTCGTTGCGCGTCGCATAAATTGTGCATTATATGCGAAATCTCTATGTCCTATATTTAAAAAAGGCGAAGCTAAATAGATTCAGATATGTTTGTGTACGAAAAAATATTATCGCGCAAAAAAAAAAAAAAAATAAAAAAAACAAAACACGCGTGTAATATACAACGTTATAAACACTCTGTTCTGATTATTCGCAGCGCGGATATGAAATATCTAATACGAAGCAGAGCGAATAACGAGACTAAAACATGTGTGTGAAACTCGACAAATTTGTGCACGCGATAAGAATCGACCAACAATCGAGAAATCGGGACTGTTGATTATCTTCTCTCTCTCTCTCTCGGTGCGCTGAATTATAACAATGGAGGTATTTCGGAGGAGCTTGCATTATTCGCAGATGCGATCTTGGCTTCGCAAATGCGATGTTGGCTTCGTATCGGATGATGACATCGCTCTACGGAACGTACACTATCGCAATGGGAATAGTGAAATACCCGAACGAATGTTCTGTCTGTATTGCGAGACGCTGTTTTCTTTTGTAAATTTCATGGAATATATTGACTCGCGTTAAAACAATCAATATTTCTTAGTTTTATCTTTCTTACAAATTACGTAACGCACATGTTTGATGTAATTCATTTATGATATAATTTCTGCGTGAAAAAACATAACACGTTATAATAATATCAAACTCCCTCACTCCCCCGATCTCGGCGATCTTTATCGTGCATTCTCGTCGTCGACACTTTGGCTACGTAGAAAACGCACCCTCAGAATTGCTCTTATCGGCATCTATTCCAACGACGCCCATTTTCCATCCCTCCGGCCTTATCTCCGGCCGAGCGCCGCGTGAAAACCCTCTTTAGCCCGACCATTTCTGTCTCTCTCGTCACGACCGAAGACAATACCTCCTAAAAAGGTAACAAACATTTTAGTAGCTGCACGGGGAAGACCTCGAATGACGAGGAGACTAGCTCTTCGCGTAGTTTTTGTTGGTACTTGACAGTCTTGGGGGAAAATAGTCCGTAATAAAGTATTCACACACACTAACACACACACACCAACTGTGAAACTCTTTTTTATTCTCACATCTCTTTAACTCATTTCTTTGTGAAATCGCGCGTTGCGTGTGAACATTTATATATAACCTCGCATGTTCTATATGTAGGAGGAAAAGTTGGAAAGTGCATATTGACGACGCGTATTATATTCAAGCAAACTGAATTTTGAAAAAAAAAACGCACGGTAAAATATAACGTTGTACTGTCTTTAATTGATCGAAGGTAAATACGCGAGAATTATTATTGAGAGAGATCCGAAGGTGAAGCTCTCTCTTTGGAATAGCGAGGTATTAAATAAAGATATCGTCGGATGGAATATCACGATAGAACGGCGGTGGCGAACTGAAAGGCAGGTCGAATTGATCATTAATAATTAAGAAGAAGTTTCTTAGCTGTACGTACACACGTGCGGGCGCGCGAGAGAGTGAAATCAGCGCGCTGCTCTCGATAGCATCTCTCGCGCTCGAAGTCTCTCGCTCCGGCCGGCGCTCTCGATGGCAAACCTCGGGGGCAAGCGGTAGGTCTTCCTTTCGCGCGCTGCCAGCCACGTCAGACGAGTTCATTACGGTTGCAATGCGGCTAACAGGATTTCGCTGGTTGTCGTAACGAGCTCTCCCGAGTCGTAATTCAAAAGTTGATTCGAGTAGCTGCAATTTATTGCTTTGCGCGCGCGCGTTCCCGGTTAAGACTTTTCCCAGCGGAAAGGAGGAAGAAGGAGAAAAGAAAGAGTGGGCGAACAGGACGAGGAAAATCCTGTCGTCGTTCTCCCCGATAAGGTCGCGGGGAAATTGCATTACATCATGAACGGAGTGAGCGAGAAGAAAGAAGTTTTGGCGCCGCGATCGACGATGAGGTTTCCTTGTCGTCTTCGTCGTGTCCTCGTCGTCGTGTCCTCGCCGCAAATTGAAGCATCCGTGATTGTTAATACAAGCAGACACTCGCGAGCAAAATCTCCGACGACGAGTATCCTCTCCGGGACCGACCCTTCGATTGTACGAAATTACGGGCGAGATTTTAATGATATTTGCTTCGAGTGAGAGCACGCACTTTTAGACAATTCGACTTGAAAATTTGTTCGCTCGTCGAGATATCGATCAAGAAATTTCGTACGCGAGCATTATCGCGAAGATAAGATTGGCGCGCAGAGATATGGCGGACGAGAAGAGAGAAAGAGGAGAAGATATATGTACATACATATATATATATATATATTGGAAAGGATACGATCGATAACGGATTACGAATTGCATTCGGCAGGATCGAAAGTTACGATTGCACGACGGGCCAATCCCTTTTCGAACTTAGCAATCCGCTTAACTTCAGATTCAACTGCGAAACTTATCGGATCGAACTATGGGCAAATCGCACCGCAAAATCGTTAGAACGCGAAATCGCGGCCGTATGTAATAGTTTCGGATTCTAACGATTGTAATTACGATCGGCAATTTTGTCATTTTCCTCGTTCAACTTGAAGCTCACATTAAGTAATCAATTTAAGTTTGCAACATTTCCTTTATTTATTATCTCCGTTATGAGATGAAAAATAATGAGAAAGAATTTCGGCGTCGCGTCGTTAGAATTTCATTACACAAGACCGCAATCGTTCTCTTCGTCGCATCCTCGTTACATCCTTCATTTCCGGTCCGTTTCCTGCGCCTGCGGCGGCCGATAGCGAGTGCACGTCGCGTCCCATATATATTTCCTGCATTCGGCTTTCCGCCCGGAACAAGCCCGAGACGCCCCGGCAAGAATTACACACGTTCCTATCGCGGATGGGCGAGTTCGAACTTTGGCCGGTACCGTATCGTATATAAGCGTTATATACGCGAGAAATGACATCGGGATTACGACTCACGGGGATCAAAGCCACACTACTATAGTTACGGCACGGAAGTTACAAACAAGACGCGGTTCGAAACGCGAATAAATCACTTTTTTATCAGAGAAAAAACAAAACGAGTTTACACCACGATTGTCTTGTCGCGTTCATTGTGTACGCGTAAAAAATGCGATTATTTTTTTCCATGTCATATCCTTGATTCCACAGCTCATAGTGTAATCTGGTTACATAGAAAAGTGCAATTTTATAGTGTATTCTAAAAAAACTCAAAATTAAAAATAGAAAATTAAAAATTATGATGAAATTCTATATAAAAAAAGTCATTTGGACCGAGAAGTGCGCGTTTTGGAGCCGAATGTATCGCATCTATTGTTGCCTTTTTTCCGCGTTGCCGATTGGTTGGTTGGTTGGTTGATCGAGTCGAATCTAATCGGTAAGATCGAGAGAGTAAATAATGAAAAGCGATTTTGAGACAGTTCGTCGTATATGTAGAGAAAATTAAAAACGTAACTAAAATCACGTGACAGGAAAGAGCAGAAAAACAACACGTGAAAATAACGTGACTGTAATTTATATTATATATAACATTAAATAATACATATAATACATATAATTTATTATATATTTATAATATTATACTTTATATTGTATTATATGTATTATATACATACTACAGTAATGTCACTGACCTCTGCCGCGCGACTTCGGCGGGGTCACTGACCTCGGCCGCGCGGCCTTGGCGGGTCACTGACCTCGGCCGCGCGGCCTTGGCGGGGCACTGACCTCGGGCGCGCGGCCTTGGTGGGGGAGGGTTATTGACCTCGGGCGCGCGGCCTTGGTGGGGAGGGGTTATTGACCTCGGACGCGCCGCCTTGGTGGGGGGGGTCATTGACCTCGGCCGCGCGGCCTTGGCAGGGCACTGACCTCGGGCGCGCGGCCTTGGTGGGGGGGGGTCATTGACCTCGGCCGCGCGATCTGGGCGGAGTCACTGACCTCGGTCAAGTGATTACGGTATATATATATATATATATATACCGTATATATATATATATATATATATATATATATGTGTGTGTATATGTGTGTATGTATGGGTATTATATATATAGATATAGAATATTATTTATAATATATGTATATTATATATAATATATGTATATGTATAATATTTTCTTTTTTAGTCTTTTTTAGTCTCTTCTTTGTCACGTGACTTTAGTCACGTGTTGTTTTTCCATTCTTCTCTCTTTCTTTTAATTTTTGAGTTTTATTTTTGATTTTCATGTGTTATTTTTGACATCTCTCGTAGGTGTATTACATAGTTTATAAGATGTATATATTAACTGTCATCGCGGTGACAGGTTGTGTTTTCTGATGCAACACATGAAAATGAAAATAATAATAGCGTGCGCGTAGCGCGCGCTTGTGTTGTGCTAGTTAATATAAAAAGTTTTGATTGTGTGTGTGTGTGTGTGCGGTGATTAAAACATTTGAACGTTTAAATTCGGCACCTGATATTGCTATCGGAGTTCATGAGTGTTTCGCGAACTTTTATAGTGAAACTTGATGATGTGAGTTACACGAAGAGAGCAAAAGAGTTGAAGCTATAAAATATGTAACACGTACAAGTACAATATAATAAGAGCACATACAACGAATTTCGAATAAAGATTAGACGAGACCGGCGACGGGCGATGATTCACAACGCCTCCAGCTGCTCTGGTGCGAGTTACCTAACTTGAATTTATGGCTTCGCGAAGAAGGACTTCTTAAGGGCAAATCAAACAGGTCAAACAAAATATAGTCCGAGACTCGCGATAACTCGATCGTAGAAGTTTTTCACGAAACTGTATAGTAAATATACCTAGACACAATAGTCGAGCGAGATCGCGCGAGTGTTGAATGTTGGGTATTCGCGCGATCTAGCTTCGGCGGAACGCGCACAATTCGAAACAGCTTTTTGAGGAGAGAGGAGGACCTATTTTTATCACATCCTCTTCTCCGTGAATTCTCTCTCTCTCCGTGGAGCTTCTTCTTCTTGTTGAGCGGCATGTGTTATCTCCCGCGAGTGTCGAACGCGTTTTGTGCTGCGCGCGTCCCAGCGCCTCGACACGTCGTCGTCTGCTCCAAGTGTTAAGTTCGTGAACGACAGCTCTTCGAGGGAGAAAAGACCGAAGTAAGTTCGGGTATATCCCCGCTAGCTATCTTGTATAGAAACATTGAGAAAAAAGAACGAGTGTGTCTCCGTGCTGTAAATTTGTGTGTGTGTGTATGTGATCGAAAGGGAGAGAGCAAAGTTTTGTTCTCATCCTCGAGACAAAAGTACAATTCAAAATTTTCTCTTCAAAATTTTATCTCTCTTCTTCCGAAGTAATTCTGAGACACAACTGTTGCCATTTCTAGATTTCCGCTAGTTTTCTTTTCTTTTCAAGTGCAAATGTTGCAAACAAAAAAAAAAAAAGACAAAAAAATATATGTTCGACATTTCCCGAATTAATCGGCGCAGTTTTCTCTAACCAGAAAAGCCTTTCTGGTGCAGCCAAGTGTTTCGTGTTGCATTACGTTGCTCTTGTTTTTAATCTACCTGTGGACATCGAAATATACAAAATTGGCCGCAATTGCGTGTTCTATCGGAGACTCACCTCGTTCTCGCCAACATTATGTTAATTAGGTTAAAAGCTTTCAAGAGAGAACGTAACATCGCGCTCTTCGTCTAATTGGGTTGGACAAAAAAAAAACGCGATAATGCGGAAATATGAATATTCATGAAAATATTATTCGTTCTCGTTTTTGCGCAACTTGCAAACGTGTCAGATGATGCGTTTTTCTAACGAAGACGCATTATTATTTAAATAACGTCACTCTCTCGCCTAAACGACGCGGTTGTTAAAATAAATGTTCTAACCAATCAGAGAAGAAGTAAAAAACATTCGTGTTTCAATTAAAGTTCTGGAACTTTCTCGTGTAATTCTAATTAAATAGACGAGGAGAGATTTGCCGCTGTACGAAATTTAAGAGGAGTCGCTTGAACAAATACCGCGCGCCGGTGGTTCTGCCTAATGCGATTCACGTTTTTTCATTGTTCGTTTCGAGGAAGGGGGAAGGTTGAAGGATTCGTTAAGAATCCTTCAACCGCGATAACATTTGAACCAAAAAAAAAAAAAAAAGAAGAAAAATTTTTTTCCCCAAAAAAACATGTATAAATAATTTGTTACCAAGAACAAATTTATGTACAAATTTTTAATTATTATTATCAAGAATTGTTAAGTTCCGAGTTGCACAATAAACGGTTTTGTTAAACGTAACAATTGTAACGAGTTTTCTTCCCCGGTGATCTCGGCGCGTATAACGCGCGGGCAAATTCGCGCGCGCGCGCGAGAGAGAGAAATGCTGATAACCGACCCGTTAATTTGATATAACTTACCTGCGTCCGATCTGCACGACCATATGCAGCCATACGCGAAAGCAAACCACTGAATGCCACCGTAAACCGGTTTTAAGCACACCACCGCTCGCGGAACACGGTTCATTGCAAAATTTATGCCCGCACTACGGTGTCGACGCGTTTATACAAAGGCGGCTCGAATTAATTGCCCGTAATCAAGTAATCGTGTACGTACGGAGAGCGAGCGGACAAATCGTTACCGAGAACTGCGAAATGGTGCGATAAAACTTTTAGAATACGAAAGGTGCGGGATTTTCTTTTCTATTATTTTTAAATTTAGTTTCGCCTTTAAAACACGTGCGCATCTCAATTTGAATGACTGAAGTAAAACGCAAATTTTTTAGTTAGAAATTAAAGTCTGTCAAAAAGTTTGCTACGCTTTTAGTTGAAAAAATTGTTTTATACATGTAGCTATATATATATATATATATTGCAAAAGACATAATATTAAAACATTCGTATATATTGTGTCCTCGCGCTAGTGTTTTCGCGCTAATTGAAGTGCAATTGTAACGGAATCGGTTCAGCGAGCACGTACGTATTACGTGAACGGATTACGCGACGATCAGCTATTTTGCGGACAAGTTCGCGCGTGACTTACGCCACCGGAAAGTTAATTTCACGTTATCCTCGAAGAGAAAGAATTGCTTGAATTCTCTCTCTTTTTCTCTTCACTTGTGATTTCGGATTACATACTTTAGAGAGGAAGTGGAGTAACGTAATAAGAACGTTCTTAACCACATCACTTTTTCACGATAGAATCGCACTTACGCATTCTCTTTAAAGTCAAAAAGATCCCAAGTGTTTGAGTGTATTTCCCAAGCTCGAGAGACACATCCGAACAATTGAATTTTAGTTTAACAATTTTTCTCAGCACTCGAAGCTTTTAGACATATATTTTACATGCGATAAGGTATTCGCGCGCGCAAACAGAAAACGCGATAAATTCAAGCTCGAAACTTTTTTCTCCTGGAGGACAAGTTCGAAGTTTTCGTCGTATAAAACAAATTTATTTAGAGTTATCCGAATCGTCGTGAAACAAGCCCCGTGATCTCAACTTGAAAGAGAGAGAGAGAGAAAGAGAGAAAGAGAAATAAATGTGTGACGTATTAATGTACGCACACGCGACACTTTTTAACTTTTGTTTGCGGAATTCACTCGCCGTTTGTATGAAAAAACACATTCGCACAAAGGATAGCTCGGCCGTTTCACGGCTCGAAATACAAGATAAAACGGAGACATGTCTCTCTCTCTCTATCTCTTGTTCTCTCTTTTATGAAGGAAGTTCTTCCTGTGTCTCTTTAACCGAACCTTGCAGGCATGCATGGCTGCGCTAGGCAGCACGCATGCAACCCAATGTATAATGTATATATTCGGGTGCACCGAGTGCAACGGAGCAACGCGGTGTGACCAAAAGAGAGGGATGAATCAAAAGGCATCTCAGGAGATATGTTTCTCTCTTCCGTTTTTATCTCTGTGAATATTTCCTCTTTTCGGAAAAAAATTTATATCTCGAGGTAATTCGACAATCGAATTATCTACACGAGTTTGATTGACTACGTTAATTAGTTCTTATCAGGTTAGCTCTTTGTATGGTGTCTTTTAAATTAGCTGTGCTGTAACTTTAACTTAGCGAAGACTTTCTTTGAACGTGTTTTTTTTCTCTCTCTCTCTCTCTCTCTCTCTTTTTCGCAATTCCACGCTATTTTTCTTTCGTCCTTCACGTTGCAGTTCGTCTAGACGAACTTTCGCAATATCAAAGTAGTCACCCCTCTCTTGTACATTCAGACAAACGACAAGATCATTTCTTCTTGTGAAAATCACACGCTTTTATCTCCGTTTCTACTTCCATCGTGCGATGAGAAATGAAGAAAACGCGTCGGCGCTCGGTTGTCTGGTAAGGACAGAAATTGCTCCACTATTTTCTGATATAAAGTCGTGCGGCTTTTTTTTTTTTATTTTGAACAATTCGACATTTCTTTTCGAACGTGGTAAAAATGAAGAAGAAATATTATTATTATATTCCCGAAGAACTTACTTCTCTAGATTACGTTTTATTATTCATCATGAAAATAAATCGCGTCTGATTGATGATGGCGCGCGATCTCTTTCTTTTCTTTTCTTTTTTTTTCTTTTTGCATG
The DNA here is from genome assembly GCF_002006095.1 of Pseudomyrmex gracilis. Classification (NCBI taxonomy): domain Eukaryota; kingdom Metazoa; phylum Arthropoda; class Insecta; order Hymenoptera; family Formicidae; genus Pseudomyrmex; species Pseudomyrmex gracilis. Next base: position 433,674 of record NW_018020596.1, read on the forward strand.
TAAATGGATCCAATGTTCATATTCGTTGATTGAATTGAGTTGAGTTGGCCTCCGCCGCGCGGATAAATTTCGCATTCGTCGAGGTCGGCGCGGAGTACACGGTAGGGAACGGAAATCGATCGGTAGGGGTGCAAGACAGACAGGGAGAAAGCATAACGTGAGAAAGGAAACATCGGGCGCTGTCCCTTTTCCCCTTCTCTTCCCCTTCTCCTCCTGCTTGCAACCGTGACGCTTTCCAACTACTTCTGTCTAGCGCACATACACACACATATGTATATATACATATATATATATATATTTTGACAAAATTGAATAAAACTATTCGAATTGTTTTCACATTCCAATTTTCTTACACCGAACAAAATGCATAATAAAAACTTCTACAAAGGCGGGAAAGCGAGCGCAGCTTCTCCGTTTATCGCGCACAAAGAAATGCAAGATTGAATTGCATTGTTTCAATTTTCCTGGAACAAACAAAATATGCAATTCTTTTTGCAATACGTAAACACGCTTTCGTTTTGAGCCAACTTTTGATTGATCAAACTTGATAGGATTTTCTTGTATACGCGTAAAATGGGCGTCGACAGTTCGCGTATCGTTTGCATGATAATCAACGTGGAGCAATCATCTTCCTCCAGACTGTCAACCGCCTTTATACCGGTTCCCGGTTGGTAGCGGACGACAATGCAACACGGTGTCATCTTTATGGCGACGTGCCTCCGCGCGCATCTAATAATAAACGGATCGGCCCATTGTCAGAATATGGGTCGAGCCGTCGTGGCATTTATCGAGACACCAAATGTCATTTTGTGTGTGTGTGTGTGTATGTGTGTATGTGTGTGTGATCGCGCGCGCTTATTTACTGGCAATCTATTTACTGTAACAATGTCGTGGCACTAGTTTCCAAGTCCTGGACGCTTCCAAGTCCTACGGTCGCTGACAAGTGAATGTGCCGGATAGCAAACATAGTTATTAACTTCGTGGCCAAATGTAAGTTTTGAATCGTCGCAGAGGAAATAAATCAAGATACACACAACAACGACGGTAACACAAACGCTATACTACATTTTGTGAAACCAGACACGAATGATAATTTTTCGTTTTCCTGAAACTAAATTGCCTGAAGATATACATCTTCCTTCTTTTTATACTTTCAGAGTTCCCTTCGCGAGTAGATCGGAAAAGGATATTTCCGCGTTAACTTTTATATGCGGATTTTACTTCCACGGAGTTTCTTCAAGAAGCTTCAGTTACAAGAGATCGTAAATAAGCATCTGTTGTATTAAAAAAAAAAAAAAAAAAAAAAAAAAAGAAGAAA
>NW_018020596.1:435007-463686 GCF_002006095.1 Pseudomyrmex gracilis
CCTTCTTTTTATACTTTCAGAGTTCCCTTCGCGAGTAGATCGGAAAAGGATATTTCCGCGTTAACTTTTATATGCGGATTTTACTTCCACGGAGTGGGAGAAAGAAAGGTCAGATATCAGGGAACGCAAAAAAGCATATGCCGTCTTCAAAAAAAAAAAAAAAAAAAAAAAAAGAGATAGAGAGAAGAGAGAAACGATATCGGGTCGGTCGGTTTGATTGCCTTTCGGGGCGGCAGATAAACGCAAAATTTATCGCCCCAGTTCCGCGTACGAGTTAGATTTGCGGTCCTTCGTCCCTACATTATCGGGTCGACGTGCTGTAGCCGAGCAATCTTTCGGCTAACACACACTCGCGATACAACGCCACACGCATTGTGTGTATTGCTCGTCGCGACAGTCGGATTTGTGGCTTTCGGCAAAACCATTTCCACGTTTTCTCGCGCAACATTTTCCCTGCATAGGAAGAGAGGGAGTGAGAAAGACCGAAAGGAGAAGGGACGAATCGGTGGTCACAGAGGCGGTCAGAGGTGGTCGTGTGGCAATTTCGTCGCGCGTAACGCAATTATACGCTAACGGTTCCGCATTCGCGGGACATAATCGAATCGTTCCACGATACGCCGCGAGGACGTATTTGTAATTCATCGAGACGAGAGAAAGAACGTTCCTTCCTCGCACGTTTCGAAAAGCGACGAGATATCATCGATATTTTATCGGAATTACGCAACCATGAAAGTTAATTATTGGAAATTGTTTATAATATATCTTTTTTTTTAACACGTGAGAGAAGAGAATGGAAAAAGAGATGACAAGAAATATACATGTTTTATTAAAGGTTAAACAATTAATATATATTTTCGATACACGAATAGAATTTTTTTAAAGAATTTTTATCTATAAAATTCTAATTAAAAACTCACGCGTGTACGCGCGCATTCTCTATATAAAAAAATCCATCTCTCATTAAAAAATCCATGTGTACCGCAAAGTGCGCGTTTTTGAGTCGAATGTATTGCATCTATTGTTGCCCTCCTTTCCGCGTTGCCGATTGGTTTGTTGATCGAGTCAAGTCGAGTCAAATCGAATCGGTAAGATCGAGAGAGTAAATAATGACAGAAAAGCGATTTTGACAGTTTGTCGTATACGTGGAGAAGAATAAAAACTGACCTCGGTCACGTGATTACAGTGTGTATATATATATATATTGAAATATCAAGATATCGAAAAGAGTTTGCAGAAGATTCGCTTTTCACGATAGAATTATTTGTTATTTGCTTATATTTTATTTCTATTTAAAGTACCTAAGTTAAACATTTATTTTTTTCGTTCTCTTGTGACAATAAAAATATATTCGTCGTGGCGCAATTGAAGAGACCGTTGAACCTTCTCTTCATCGTATCGCGCATATTAATTATCGATTTAATGAACAGCGTACTAATCTATCTTACTATAAACGGAAAGCCGTCTTAAGTTAATACCGTTTCACCTCGGGCTCCTCTCTCTCTCTCTCTCTCTCTCTATCTCTCTGTCGGGGAGATTGTACGAAGTTGGGACGGTAAGGAATGATTAAAGTCTCGGAAGGGGCCATCTAGCCGTCTGGCAGCCTGGCCCTCTTAGAAGAGGCATCTTAGCCCAAAGATTAACACTGAGAATCAATTAGGCGGTTAGTTGAACCGACTAATTGCAGATCGCGGATCGAGTAGGCCGGAAAGTCTTTCGGAAATCATGTCCGTCGGGAGAGTGTGCGATTTATTTAAATTGCTTAAATACGAGCGGCACGTAGAACAATAATGCGAGTTCTTTGAATTTAAACGGACTTGCACGCCGTGTCATATTTATTCTATTACGTAAACACATTTTATCCATACATAAAAAAAACCTCCATTATATATGGAGCTGTTGACGTCTAACGGACGTCTAATGGAGTTTTCGTTCTGTGCGGGTACTGTGTGCTTCGATTTTTTACCGTTCACACATTTCAACTATTTTCAAGGTAGTTTGTTTTTATGTTTGTGTACACACAGAAAAAGTCAAACCGCAGCGAACAATATATCAAACTGTCATCGTGTTTCGATATGTATGTAAACACCGCGCGCACAAACACTGTCGCGATAGGGAGTCGCTATAACAATTTGTTTTCTTTTTCAGGTAGGCATGCAAGGGTGCGAAACGCATTGTTCGCCAGTTACAAGGCGATGAGACTCCTGAATGGAGTCAGAAGAAGCCTCAGAGCCCCCTGGGGCTCCCATCGACGTTCCATTGACAGAGCAGCACAGGCGGGTCAATCTTGTTACTGCACTTAAACCGATCTGAACCAAGTTCGTCTTGCCGTTTGCACATCCAGATTTTCATTTTCGATCGCGATACCGAGAAGAGAACAACACGAAACATTGAGAACACAAGATATAGATTAGATACTGAGAAAGAACAGGTTCTCAGGTAAATCACGAATATATAAATACCGATATAGTGAAACCCATGCCAAAGATCTACTTGTTACGTCAATACGTATCTACGATTTACGCGAAAAAATCTCGATAAGAACGAAACCGCAAACTTTCCGCGAAAAACCTGAGAGAAAGACTCGAGATCAAAGAAAACAAAAAGCAGAGAACGATACAACGTCAGGTTTTCGAGATGGCAGCGCCGGTGATCGAGAAAAAGCGCTTCTTCTGTCGGGAATGGGCTTTTATGAAACTGTCGCATTGCCTGGAGCAGCGGCCGCAATCGAAAACGTGCGGTGCTCTGATCGTGGGTGGACCAGGAAGCGGCAAGACAGCACTATGCGCCGAATTGGCTTGGCCGTCGAACGGCTCTTCCGCGCGGCATCAGCGATCTCTGAATCGCCGTCTGCTGGCCCGACATTTCTGCCAAGCTCGAAGCGAGGCTTCGCTGTCGCCCGCTCAATTCGTGCGATCTCTGGTCGCCCAGTTGCTTCAGGCCAGCTCGGACGGAATTCATCATCATCATCATCATCATCACCATCATCGTACGACGTCTATACCAATCTCACCGACATCGTCCGCAACCACACCGGCAGCGATCACCACCGCAACAACGACAGGGTCGACGACGATTACTACGACGACGACAGCAACGACAACGACGACGACAATTCCGACGGCAACACCAACTGTGACACCACCTCTCATGTCCAGAGAAGCCGTCGCGGAAGCCTATGCCGAGAAGCTGCGAACCGATCCGGAGATACAGGCGGCGTTGCAGCCGGACGTTCTCGATCGAGATCCGGATGACGCCTTGAAAAAGGCTCTTCTGTTTCCGTTGTTGGAAGTGGAGCCGCCAAAGAACTGTCTCTTCCTGCTGGTCGATTCAATCGACGAGGGTCAGACGCTGAATCCACCGCAGACCGGCACCAGGGATTCCCGAAGAGAGAATGACAACGTCAGTCGCACGATTGCTGAATTGCTAGCTAATCACCACCATCTGTTCCCACAATGGCTTTTGTTAGTTTGTACTGCACGTCGACAAAGTAAGACCATCTCGCGCATGTTCACTGGCTTTCGCAAGATCTCGCTCGACGACTTGAGAAAGTCCCAGGTCGTCAGGGACGTTCAGCAGTATATACTCGCGCGTCTAGATCAAGAAGATGCGCTCAGGTAACCATAATAATTAAATGACGAAATTAATTATTTATGAGATTTTTACTCGATGATAGTCTACAAAATATAAAAAAATAATCAGATTAATATATATATATCTAACAAATTATAATTTTTTTTGAAGATAATTAAATCCAATTTTAATTTCTACTGAAATTAACATTTATAAATTATATGGTACATCGTTAAATTATATGCAAATGACATAAGTCATTTACATAAATAAAAAATTTATATTTTAATATTTAGTATGTAAATATTAATAATTAAAAATTTGTCAAGAATAATAAAGTTTTGTATGTATGTGTGTGATTATTTACAGGCAGCACATCTCGCGCGACACTGCCGAGATGCTGAACCAGCTGCATATAAAGAGCAACGGTTGCTTTCTGTATCTGGAGAAAGTTCTCGACGGCGTAGCGGAGAATTTTATTGTTTTGCGCGAGGTGCGCGAGATCCCGGGAACATTGAACGGCCTGTATCTCTGGCTCTGCCAGCGACTCTTCAGCAGGAAGCAATTCAGCAAGGTGCAGCCGCTTCTCAACGTCATACTCGCCGCCAAATTGCCCATCACTCAAGAAATTCTGTACGAGAGCGTCAAGACCGCCTGCGTCGGCATTACCGTGGAGGACTTTAATCGCCGGCTTCATCTGCTGCGCCGAGTGATATCGGTCTCGCGTGCTGGAGCTTTGATGCTCTTTCATCACAGCTTCGCCGAATGGTTGCTGGATGTGAAACACTGTACGCAAAAGTATCTCTGTTCGGCCACCGAGGGCCACGCCATGCTCGCGGCTTACTACACTCTCCGCGGTCCCGAGCTCAATCCCGACGAGATCTGCGTGCTGGCCCAACACCTGCAACGCGCGATAACGAACGTACCGCCTAACGTCGCTCTGGACGTTCACACACTTCAAGTGCTCTGGATGATAGGTAGCAACGCGGCCATCGAAGGTTGTTACTTGGACAGCTCTGAATGCATTCTCTGGCCCCGGCAGGATGTCAAGCTTCTCAGACTGTTGATCGACGCTGGTGCTAAACCCTCCGAGAAGATCGCCGATGACGACGCCAGCAAAGATGCCGTTTCTTCTAGTCAGGTAAGTTTTTGTTTGTTTTATTAGAGAATCTTTTTTTTTTTTTATTAACATATCTGCAAAATCAAAAAATAATAAAACGTAATTTATTTTTAAAGATATACTTAGTTTTGAAGTTTTTGTTTCAGGAATGTTCGATATAAAATATGTTCTCTAGTTAGTATATCTAATCAAGTTTCGAGATAAAATACGGGAGTGTCATATCGAACAAAACGCCTGTGACAAAAACACTCATGACAAATTATAACAATATCTAATCTGTAGAGTTTTGATGTGTACATGTACAGTAGTAGTTTTACATGTACAGCATGTAGGGAGCACCATATTGTGCGGCTCCAGGGAAAGTATTTTTCGGAAATTTCTTCTTTAGTTGCTCCTATTACTGCGCGCTCTTCTCCTTCGATCTCAGACCGTTGGCGGAGACCGAAAAAGAACGGCGCGCGATAGTGTAAAGCATCCAAAGGAGAAATTCCCGAAAAATATTTCCCCTAGAGCCGCACGATATGGTGCTCCCTACTGTACACATGATACAAAGAACACATGTGTGTATAGAAGACAAATGTTCACTAAAATATTCGTGAGAAAAAATTCATAAAATTTATTAAAATTACTAGTTTACTACTTTTACTTAAAAAAAATAGCATATGATTGTTTCTTTTCCAAAGGTTTCGCAAGATATAAGTCCTATTGACGAGTCTCCGAGTGAACCACTAACAGAACTCCTCGGTGAAAGCGGAGATATCAATCAAACAGATTCTTACGGACGAACGGTGTTACACACCTTAGCTGCCGACGGCAATGCATCTTTACTAGAATTGGCGCTTGCAGCTTGTCCTCAAGTATAAAACTTATTGTTGATTTTTAATTAGTCACAAAATATCGTTTCTAAATTAAATTGTTAAGTTTTACTGTGCTTTTTTACATTGGCTTTTTTATTGAGTAGATTTAAAAATTTATTTTCGTGAATTTACATAGGCGAAATTGGAAGCGGTTGATCGAAATGGACAAACGCCGCTGAATTTGGCTGCTAGGCACGGTTACGCGGATGTAGTGCGTGTGCTTTTAGCTGCCGGCGCACGAGCGGATCACGCGGACTGCGATGGATGGACTGCTCTTAGAGCTGCTGCCTGGGGAGGTCATACTCAGGTACAGCTGAAAGAAACTGTAATTTCTTAACTTTTTTTAAAGAACACGTGAACTGTTTTTTTTATCAAGACAGTGACGATGACTGACTAATCGGTTACTGACTAATCGCGATAGTTTGCTGTTAAAATCATATAAATAGACGTACAGGTAGTTCTGACAAGTCGTCGTTTCAGGTGGTTGAAGAACTTTTGAAACACGGAGCGATGGTAGATTGCGCAGATTGGGATCAACGAACCGCGCTGCGAGCAGCCGCGTGGGGCGGCCACGAAGATATTGTCAAAGCTCTCTTAAAACACGGCGCGGACGTTAACAGAACGGACGACGAAGGTAGAACCGCTTTAATCGCGGCGGCATACATGGGACATAGCGAGATCGTGGAACATCTTCTGGATTATGGAGCTGAAATCGATCATGCCGACAGCGACGGGAGAACAGCGCTCAGCGTCGCCGCACTTTGCGTCCCTGCTAATCACGGATATGCAAAAGTATCATTATCTTCAGTGTTTGTATTGATTTTTAATTAAAATATAAATTATAAGAAATAAAACTTAAAGATGTGACATTATAAAAATATTCTTTGTTGTAATATAAATATTCATTGGTCGTAGGTTGTTACGATACTTTTAGAGCGAGGTGCTACAGTCGATCATCAAGACAAGGACGGCATGACTCCGTTGTTAGTCGCTGCGTTCGAAGGTCACCGAGATGTTTGTGATTTGCTTCTGGAATACGACGCTGACATGGATCATTGCGACGCTACCGGAAGAACGCCTTTGTGGGCAGCAGCAAGCATGGGACACGGATCAGTCGTGAAGCTTTTGCTTTATTGGGGTTGCTGCGTCGATACTATAGACAACGAAGGTAGAACCGTTCTCAGTGTCGCTGCTGCCCAGGGCGGTACGGACGTAGTGAAGCAATTACTCGCTAGAGGTAACGTTGTAAAATTAGTTTATCTGACGAAACGCGTTTGAACATGATACGGAAATGTTTAAAGAGACGTGATTGTATGTGAAGGCCTAGATGAGCAACACAGAGACAATTCAGGGTGGACTCCTTTACACTACGCAGCGTTTGAGGGTCACATTGACGTTTGTGAAGCGTTATTAGAGGCTGGTGCAAAGATTGACGAGACGGACAATGACGGGAAGAGCGCTCTCATGCTTGCTGCGCAAGAAGGACACACATCGTTAGTAGAAAGGTTGTTGAAACAACACAATGCACCTATAGATCAGCATGCTCACGATGGTAAAACCGCTTTAAGGTACAGAACTACAGTCATCACATTAATTCTGTTAAATATAAATATATAATCATATCTAACGGAACATATACATATGTAAAATTCTACACACATCGATGTACTATATATTATCTTTTGTAGACTCGCAGCTCTGGAAGGACATTACGATACCGTAAAGATATTGTTATCTCACAACGCTGATGTAAATGCTAAAGATGCCGATGGAAGAAGCACTCTTTACATACTCGCATTAGAAAATAGATTAGCTATGGCGAGGTTTCTGTTGGAACATGCAAACGCGGACGTAGAAAGTAGAGATTCTGAAGTAAATAATGTTGATTATATTTTAAAAAATTGGTTATTTAATGATTCATAAAATATACAATGTTTTTTTCATATAATATTTGAGAATATTTTACAAGTATAAAAAATGATAATCAATACACTTGAATATTCTACAGGGTAGAACATCGCTACACGTGAGCGCTTGGCAAGGACACGTGGAAATGGTAGCCCTGTTGTTAACGGAGGGTGGAGCCAGCGTAAACGCTTGCGACAACGAAAACAGAACGCCACTTCATTCCGCCGCTTGGCAAGGACACGCCGCAATTGTTAGACTGCTCCTGGAACACGGTGCCACTCCCGATCACACTTGCAATCAAGGTGCAACGGCTCTAGGTATATGAGTCATGAATATAATCTAGCGTTGCATCTATGAATAAAGTATATATTGATCTTATATAAGAAATGTTTATAAACTAACTGTAATTTTTTGTGCAATTTATAGGTATCGCCGCACAGGAAGGACACGAACACTGTGTCCGGGCACTTTTGAATCACGGAGCCGATCCGAATCATTCCGATCATTGCGGACGTAACGCGATCAAGGTAGCCGCTAAAAGTGGCCATGACACAGTTGTCAGATTGCTGGAAGAGCATTCTGCCAATCAACGCAGTTTACGACCCGGAATTAATGGAGGTTTGTGCTGCCAGTCTTTTTATTGGTCTTTAAATTGACGAGAGAGAGAGAGAGCTGCGGAAAAAGTTACTCTGAAACAATGTTACAATTCTGTATAACAATTTTCAGGCGGTAGCAGTAGTGCTACTTCTGTAACATCGAATTCGACGGCTGAGACTAAACCTTCATCGGCAATCTTGAATCCCTTGTCAACACAATACAGTCCAGCAGAATCACCAGACTCGACCAAACGACGCAGTTGCGTCTCTTTAGGCAACAATTCCAGCAACAGCAAATCGAGCAGTAATTTAACCGGTAGCACAAAAAGCGATCAGGGAAAATTCAATCAGAATTCAGTGGTTAACTGTCAGGTAATAAAAGTACGTTACACAAAATATACCATATAACTATTTTATCTATTTGACAATCAAATCAATTAAATTCAATGATTCGATGTTGTTTTAATTAAAAGTACAACTACTTGACTCACTGTAATATTAGTTACTTACCTTTCAAAAAATTGCCAAGTGTTCTATTATGATTTTAGGCACCATTATCTTTCACGCAACAACTACAACAATGTTCAAGAGGAGCAAAGAGTCGGCCGCTCAGCAAATTGTTGTCACCTCTGAAAAGCGAACCGCAGAGTCCGATATACGCATCACCTCCGCACTCTCCGTTAAGCGACAGTCTCATTCCTTACTCACCCACGAATACAAGTCCACCTAGTGCTCAAACGGCCGTTAACGTGATACAAAGTCAACTGGGCGTGTCGTTAATGACGGGAAATACGAATATTTCGTACACAAAAACGCAAATAGGAGGATACAATCACACACCAGTTATTTACGAGCCGATCAATATCAAAACCGAGATTATCGACAGAAATAACATTGGCAAACCGTTTGACTTGACGAACGAAATGTTGGGTTTGAGCATTGGGAAAGATAAGGAGAACGGGCACGAGGAGAAACGCAATTCAGCCGATACTCATTTCACACGCGACACTCATATGAGAATAATATTAGGAAATAGTGGTGCTGGCGTTGGTAGAAGCGTCAAGCATACTTCAGATTACACGCCTGGAAGGTAAATAAGATCGACATATATATATATATATATATATATATATATATGTCCACCTATATATATACAAGCAAAGATGTAATACCAACATTTTTTTGTGTACTAACGTCCTAATTACGTTTATTTCATGGCGCACTATTAACAAAATCATCAGCGTAATGATTTTTTGTTCGTTTAAAAAACAAATTTTGCATAAAACGGTGTTTTGAAAAATTGTTCTAAGTACATATTATTCACTTATGGCAGTATTTGTTAGATATCTCACACACACAGTCATCTACTACAGTCATTTTACTACATGTATTGTACGTCATCCGATCATCACATATATCTGTGTACGTTATATGTAACTCCATCTTCTCAATTGAAATTTTCAAGCATACGTATTATCTTAATTTTTTCAATGCAATTCTTTAGACTTTGCAGAAATCACAATGGTCGTATAAGGAAGACACACCGCTTCATGAGCGATAGGCTTTCCTTCCTTTTTCAACCCTCTCGAGTGAAAAAAGATAGAATATATAGTCAAGGAGGACACGCGACAATGTTAGACATATATATCATACGCTATGTATTAATTGGTTATTAACATCGTTTTATTTAAAATGTATACTACCTGAACAAAACAAAAAAACATTAACGATAAATAACATTTTTTTGTTTTAAAGTCTTTTGATACGTTAAACTTATTTTTTGTTTTCACTTAAAGTTCTTAACATTTATTGAATTTTTCACGTCAACTCTCTTCAACAAAGAAACAAAAAAAAAACAGAATTGTCACAAACGTTTTATAACGTCACCATATTGTATTTCAGTGCAGGTAATATAAAACCAAAGCGTAATGGCTTGGTGTCTAATCCAGCCATGAGATTAGTAGCAGGCGTTAGAAATGGAATTGAAAATGCCACGAATAGAAATAAGCCTATCACAACGCGCGTAAACGGATTCCAATGGAAGGCGGAAGCTCGCAAGGAAACACCTTTGTAGGGACAGGTATTATCATCTATTATATATTTTATTGATATTGACTCATATATTTGTATATATACAGTAAATACATTTCTTTTTTTTTTTTAACATTACACAGGCTATACATTATGGATTACCTCGGCGACGAGTAGCAAACTCTTCTCGTGAATGGCGATCTGTCACCAAGAAAAAGCGGAAGTCAATAAAAACATTTTTCTCGGTTTATTTGAGCAAAATCAAATTACCTCAAATAAAAAGAAAGAAACAGAAGAAAGAAGATTAAATAAATATTCTCTGATAACGTGTTGAAAGCAGAAATCGCGTATAAACAAAACCAAATATTAATTTGCATAGGGAAGTATGTAGACGTAGATATGTAAACTTGGAAAAAACATGACTTTGTATAAATATAATGAAGTTATTTACTGATCTCACACTGATGTAGTACATTATACACGCACATCTACACATAGCATATTCGTACATTGAATATATGTGTGTATGTGTGTGTATACATATACCGTTTATACAGAATATTACAAACGCTGTTCAGTTTCTAAGTTACAGATCTATTATTGAGACGCGAGTTTTGCGAAGTTCTGTTTGTATCGATCAAAAAATAAAGACTTGCTACACCGAACTCGCTATAGAGATCTCGTCTGTTGAAAGAGATGGAACAGCTTTTGGAATATTTTGTATGTGCATACTTACAAAAACAATATTATTATTAAAATCCTAAAAAAAAAAAAAAAAGAAAAGAGATTTCTTAGCCGTGATGTTAATGCCAGGTTAGAATAATAAAGTTTAATGATGAAAAAAAAAAAAAGTTTTTGAGAAGACTGGATGCAAAGCAGAATGCATATGTGATCTTTTAATGGGTGTAACTCTAAACCGAAGAAATTGTAAAGATATGTATAAATTAATTATATTATAAGAGAAAAAAAGATGAAAAAAAAAAAAACGATAAAGAGTATGATATTACAGACTCATTACAGATACGTAATGTTATGGCCTGAAAAAGTGAAGGACGTGTGTAAATATAAATCTCTCGTAATGTTTCACGCAACATATTTATTATATTGTAATAGGTATGAAAAATCAATAAAACTAGGAAATATTACACGTGCAACCTCGTCATCGACTTATTTCCTAATTGTCACGAGAACCACATTTAGGCGTAAGATACTGATTCTTGAGCGATAGCGCGCAGTTAACATTTCAGATAATCGTCAATATGCGTCATCTTTATAAATTTGGTTGTTTGTCATTCAGGAGATAATGCATGTAATATTTCTTTTTTCTTGTATCTCTCGAGATTTATATTAACATAAAATAAATAATTAATAAGCTCTTACTGAATTTAAATATAAAATACATCGAAAATTTTATTACATATGTAATATTATATAATAACATGGTAAAAAACTTTTAAAGAATATATCACAAATTCTTCAAGGCTTTGTTGTTTAAGCGTCCGTTTCTTGGTGTAGATTCTTGACACACTTCTCTAATTATCCTATATTATCCTATTGCATACGATTAGTAGAGTATAAGTAGTTTCAGGTTCTAGTTAGTATCTAATCTGACTATTGAGAGAGATATATGATGCGTCCGGAGAGATATGAAGCGTCTCTGAATATCTCGACGACTCTGATAAAGACTCTTCAAACAAGTATCTCGTAAAAGTCTTTCCAGATAACATCAACGTTACCTTTTTTACTGTGTTACACATATAGTAATACACGTTGTTGTTACTGATACAAGACAGCAGGTTTATGAAATCAGTCACAATGGGCAAATTACTGTTTTTTGTGCTAAAACACAAACTCATTGTATCGATAATAATTGGTGTGGCTATTGGGATAACATGCGGTATGAGTTTCAAGCTCAGCGGAAAATCGTGGTCCGAACGAGAAATTATGTATATCAAATTTCCTGGAGAATTGTTTCTCAGACTGGTGAACTGTTTGATATTACCACTTGTTACGTCTAGTATTATAAGCGCTACTTGCAATCTCACTAGGTCCGGTAAGCTCTTAAAATTTAATTTTTTTTTTTAATATTTAGATAGAAACGTATATCTTAAAACTTATTACGTAGGACGTATTGGATTGATGGCATTGTACTATTACTTAACGACTACCACGATCGGAATAACGTTGTGTGTTGTGCTCGTTCAGACTATTCGGCCGGGCGAAGTAACAAGAGTTGAAAATGTTACAATGCCAGTGTTCACAAGAACTTCTATGACAATAGATACCATATTGGATTTGATTCGGTAATTAAATTATTTATTCAAAAATATATTTTTAAAAGTATATTATTTTTCTTTTTCTTATAATTCTTTGCAGTAATGTAATTCCCGAGAATATAATAGATGCATGCATGTATCAGGTATATATGTCTATATATGTTATATACAGTTTAAATCTATAAATATACGTATGAAAAAACTGCGATACTTATAAAAAGATATAATTAAAAAAATATACTTATTTGTTTCTATTCTACAGTATCAAACCGTTTTAGAACAGCCACCCAATGCATCTGCAGGTAATTAAAATTTCTCCGAACTAGCAAGAGAAAAATATAACAATTTATTCAAGTTTGAAAAAAAAATGGTTACAGTTTTGCAATAAAACATCTCGACTATTACGGAGCTCTAAATCTTATTTCAATTTTGTGCGAGTTTTATAAATAAAGATGTGTCAATATTGCAGTGCCAATAGAAGAATGGATTATAACAAGTAAATATGTTAACGGAACAAACGTATTGGGTTTAGTGTTTCATAGTTTATTACTGGGTGTGGCAATTGGACAATTAGAGATGGAGGAAGGAAAACCATTATCGAACTTTTGCACTTCTTTCGCTGATACCATGTTGATTATTATGAAATGGATAACAAAGTACATTACGTATTACATTATATTGTTAAAACAAAAAGTACAAGTTGTTGTACAGTCAGAACTTCAAAGTGATCTCTTGTGATCTAGAGCAGCACCAGTAGCCGTACCGTTTCTCATTGCCGGTCGAATCTTAGAAATCGAGGATTTTGGCAATACGCTGAGTCATTTAGGATTTTACGTCTTAACCGTGTTTATTGGTCTGATAACGCAGGGATTTATAATATTACCCCTTCTTCATTGGATAATCACGCGAAAATCATCATACAAAATTATATCCAAACTCGGCCCGTCCTTTGCAGCCGCCATAGGAACATCGTCGAGGTAATGTGAGATAGAAACTTAAATACGAAATCTAGAGAACTTAAAACTTTGTTTACTCTCACAAAATAATTAAATTTCAGTACTGCTACAGTTCCGCACACAATTAGAAGTTTGGAAAGTTTGGGAATAAATTCCGAAGTAACGAAATTTCTTGTTCCAATAGGAGCGGCATTAAATTTAGACGGAATAGCGTTGTACGAATCTGTCGGAGCGATATTTATTATACAACTACGTGGTTTGCAATTTCCATTGTTTAAAATAATAATTATCAGGTATCTAACAAATAACCAACACATTAAGATTAATAAATTCTTAGAAAAAGATATTTGCGAATATATAAAAAAAAATATACGACATTTTAACATCTATGTATTTAATTAAACAATATCTACTGTTTTTATATGTAGCATTACATGTACACTATCGTGCGTGGGTTCTGCTGGTATACCAAGTGGTGGTTACATGATGTTGATAATGGTGTTGAATTCTCTAGATGTACCAGTTGAAGATGTTACTTTAATTATTGCTATCGACTGGCTTGTGTAAGTATATTGTGTTTTTATAAAAATTATTACATTTAAGCCATATTTATACACATATAATAAAGATTTATGAAAAAAAAGATATTAGCTAAAAACACTAAGTAAAAATTCGTTATTTTCCAGTGATCGTTTCAGAACAGCAATTAATATCATAGGCGATGCATTGGGTGCGAGTATTATAACTCAATTTTATGAAATAGCTTTAGAAAAAGAGAAAACAAGGAGATTAGAGTCCATAGAAAAAGCGATTTGCAAAACCCGAACATAGTAAATGTTCTCTAAAGTAGACTATAGTAATTCAAAATTTCAATCAAAGTAACAAGATCAGGGTAGTTATTAAAAAAGGAGAGAAAATTAATGCTTAAAAGAATATAAGAAATATTTATTTCTTTTGTATACAAAAATAAAGAAAACTTGAACAAAATTCGTTTCATATTTGCGGACCAAAAATGCGTATTTTTTAACCCTCAACTACACCACCGAAATTTATACCACACCTACAAAGTGTATAGTTTTGTATCCCAACTTTGAAGAGCTTTGAAATGAGAAAATTTAAAAAATTTGTGTTTTCTGGTGTAATAATTAACGTTCCACGTAAAAAATATTTGCGTAATTGTGCGTGATGGGATTTGAACTCCGCCAGTGTAATTACGGGTTAACAATATAATTTATATCAATAATAGTTTTAAAAAAAAGCTGTATGTGAAAAAATACTTGCGAACTATTTATATAAACAAATATCTCTGTACATAAAAATATATCTATAAAATAGTTTTAGTATTAGTACATAATAGTTTCAGTATACAAAATAGTTGTAGTATTAAAGAATTTTGTGTTAATTTTCCCAGTAAGCAAAATGCGCGCAATATGCCAGCAGATTGGCAACAGACCCAGTAAGCAAAATGCGCGCAATATGCCAGCAGATTGGCAACAGATATACTCAAAAGTTGCGAGCAAATTGGCATCTGTTATGTCCGCATTAGGCTTACGATCTGCTAGCAAAGCCTGCTCACAGAATCTGATAGCAGATTGTCGGCAGAAACCGAGCAAGATCTGCAGCTTTTAGCGATTCATAAAATGGTGCATTTAAAGGATTTCAATATTATTTTTATATTTTTTTAATGTAAAATAAGTAAACAATTTAAAGCAATATTTTTATTATATAATTCTTACAATAATTTTTTTACATATTATTGTGCGTTTTCAACTTATCTACTAAATTATAATTATGTATAAAAAAATTATACATAGTCATACACTAAAATTATATATAGATAGATATAATTTATTGACGTCTAAAAAAATAGTTAATTCAAAAGACTTAACTATATTTTATGTTATAAAAATAACATTTTGAAACCTTTTAAATGCATCATTTTACGTGAATCGCCAAAAGCTGCAGATTCTGCTCGGTTTCTGTTGCCAATCTGCCGTTAGAGTGTGCGTGCGCAGATTTTGTTCGGTTTCTGCCGACAATCTGACGTCAAGTCATGTTAGCAGATCTTGCTCGGTTTCTGCAGCCAATCTGTTGTCAGATTTTGTGAGCAAGATCTGCTCGATTTTTGGGACCAATTTGTAGACTTAATCAATAATAACAACTTCTGTATCAGATTTGTAGCCTTTTTGTTGACAACAGGTAGCAGACACTTGCATGATCTGCTTTTGACAGACTTGGCTATCTGGGTTATTTTATGAGTGTTTTTCTTTAAGTTTGACAATTACACTTTTTACTTCCGTATACGCGTCAAGCCCGTATTCTCCGAGCTCTCTGCCTTCTCCAGACATTTTATAGCCACCAAACGGCACTTGAGAAGACATAACATTGTATGTGTTGACCCTATATAAAAAAAAAAATTAACAAAACGCTAGTTCAATTTTTTGTTTAAAAAAGTCGTAACGCGTTATGCTTAAAATATTCCCAAACAACTTACCAAACTGTACCGGCGCGAAGACCTTGTACAATGTAATTTGCTTTGTCAATATCTTTCGTGAAAACTGCAGCGGCTAATCCGTAATTGGTGTCATTAGCACGGTCAATGACTTCGTCCAAATCATCGAACTTCAGGATTTGTTGAACCGGACCGAATATCTATCATAGAAAATTGTTGTAAATATAAGTCAACTTGTTATATAACATTAATATTTTCTTTTTTAATTAATTACACTTGTTTCTAATACTTACTTCTTCTTTGGCTATAGTCATATCGTCTTTAACATCTGCAAATACCGTTGGAGCGACATAATATCCTTTATCACCGACGCGCTCGCCACCTGTTAGCAAACTAGCGCCTTGTTTTTTACCACAATCTATCAAGTTCATTATTTTGTTCAGTTGCTCTTGGTCAATCTGATCAAACAAAAATCGTACTAATTACAATTAAATGACATCATTGTAAAATCCATGTTTAAAATTAAATAATATACCTGCGGACCATGTTCGATTTTTAAATCGAACGGATCTCCAACAGTTCTAGCCTTAGCGCGAAGTACACTTTTTTCCACGAACTCGTCGTAAATGTTAGACTGAACGAACGTTCTGGATCCTGCGCAACAGCATTGACCCTGATACACAATTTAAAAAGTACTTTAGCAAAAAGGAACATTATTTTCGAATAAAAACAATACACAAAAAAATAAATTACCATATTAAAGAACAATCCAAAATGCGCTGTTTCCACTGCCTCATTTATATCAACATCTTTAAGAATAATATTAGGAGATTTTCCGCCTAACTCCAGTGTGGTCCTCTTCAAATTGTGCATGGCGGCACCTTGTTTTATCAATTGGCCAACTTCTGTGGAACCCGTAAATGCAATCTTGTCAACTTTATCATGAGCTACAAGCGCTGCTCCTGCACTACCGTAACCAGGAACCACATTGACCACTCCATCAGGAAATCCAGCTTCTTTGGTCAATTGTGCCATGTAAAGAGCTGTTAATGGAGTCTGTTCCGCAGGTTTTAAAATTACGACATTTCCTGAGGAGAATATAAAATAATTAACAATTTACACATACAGAAAATCAATTCCAAATGTATCATGACCAAAATATATATGGCTACCTGTGGCTAAAGCCGGTGCTATCTTCCAAGCCATCATCAATAATGGGAAGTTCCACGGAATAATCTGACCGCATACTCCTACTGGTTCATGTCTAGTGTAGCTAAAAAAGTCTCCATCCATTGGTATGACTTTACCATGCCACTTATCAGCCCATCCCGCATAATATCTCAGCACGTTAATGCTGAAGGCTAAATCTATATTGTATGCAAATGCGTAAGGCTTGCCGTTATCTAAAGTTTCTAAGGACTGAAATATAATACAAATATAAGTAATTTTTTTGTTTCTGAAGTCAGATAAACAAATATATTTTATACAATTTTTTTTTAAATAAAAAACATTTTTTAAAGTAAGAAACATAAACCATCGTTCAATAAGTCCCGAGACTAACCCAGAGATGGTGCTAGTAGTACCAAACTGACCACGTTTCCCTAGAGTGCGAACCTTCACATGAAACGTGTAAAAATTTCACGTCGATCGGACCACAAACAGCAGAGTTATCGAAGTTAGAGTAAAGTCACTTTGTAATTTGTTTGAAAAATGGAAAAAAGCGAGTTTCGCGTGTTGATAAAACATTGTTTTTTAATGGGTAAAAACACCGTAGAAGCCCAGCAATGGCTTGAGAAACGTTACCCGGACTCCTCTCCATCCAAATCAACGATTTGTCGTTGGTATGCTGAGTTTAAACGTGGTCGTACGGACACAAACGATGCGGAACGTTCGGGTAGGCCATTGGAAGCCGTTACACCGGAAAATGTGAGTNAAGTGTTAAAAATCGTAATGAAAAATCGCAAAGTGAAGGTCCGTGAGATTGCAGAAATGACACAGATATCATCTGGAAGCGTATTTACAATCCTTCATGAAAAATTGAGCATGAAAAAGGTTTTTTCCAAGTGGGTGCCGCGATTGCTTTCAATGGAACAAAAACAGCAACGAATCGACGATTCAGAGAGCTGTTTATCGCTATTTACTCGCAATAAAAAGGATTTCCTGCGTCGATACGTGACCATGGATGAAACATGGATACATCATTTCACTCCGGAGTCGAATCGGCAATCATCTGAGTGGCGCATGGCTGGCGAAAGCCGCCCAAAGCGTCCAAAAACGCAGCAGTCTGCTGGCAAAGTCATGGCGTCTGTTTTTTGGGATACACATGGCGTGATTTTCATTGACTACCTGGAAAAAGGTAAATCGATCAACAGTGATTATTATATTGACTTGTTGGTACGTTTGAAGGAGGAGATCGCAGCAAAACGACCGCACATGAAGAAGAAAAAAATCCTTTTTCACCAAGACAATCCACCATGCCACAAGTCCATGAAAACAATGGCAAAATTCAACGAGTTGGGCTTTGATTTGCTTTCCCACCCCCCGTATTCGCCAGATTTAGCCCCCAGCGACTACTGGCTCTTTGCTGATTTCAAAAAAATGCTCCAGGGAAAAAAATTTGGCTCGAATGAGGAGGTCATTGCCGAAACTGAAGCCTATTTTGAAGCAAAGGATAAATCCTTCTATAAACATGGTATAGAAATGTTGGAAAGGCGTTGGAAAGATTGTATCACTCTAAAAGGAGATTATATTGATGAATAAAAATGATTTTTGAAAAAAAATGTTGTTTTCGTTGTTAGTCTCGGGACTTATTGAACGACGTGTTAGTTCTAAAAAGTTTCTTTTCTAATATTTCTTTCATATAGTATACTTTACTGCAGCGTATGTCCGATTTTTCTCCAACAGATCTGCCAATTTGTGCAAAAGAAGTCCTCTTTGAGAGGCGTCCATTTTTCGCCATGGTGAACGTCTTCTAAAAGCCTTGTTAGCAGCCTGCACAGCAACATCGATATCTGCACTATCGCCTTCTTGCACATCGGCAATTATTTCACCTGTAGCGGGATTAACCGTAGGAAATGTTTTACCAGATTTTGATTTGTGCCATTCATTATTGATAAATATCTGCAGCAAAGTAAAAAAACATCTTTTGTGTAACATAAAATATATTGAAGATACATGTTAAAGTGTAAAAAGTAAAAATGGCAATTTATAAGCAATGTTATATATATGTATATATACATATGTGTATATATATGTATATATACAATGTTATATATTGTTATGTATATATACATATGTATATATATGTATATATATGTATATATACAATGTTATATATATGTATATATAATAGTTGAGTTTATAATCGGTTTTTTGAAAGCACATCGTTTTACTTTTTTATCATAAAAATAAAATTACAATATAAAAGTCGTTATAATAAAGTCGTTAAAAACACGTTCTGCCTGCGGACGCTATTATAAAGTGATCGATCGGTACAAGTTGAATCGCAGAATTAAAGATAGCAACACGTAATAATAATAATAATAATAATAGTAATAATAAAAATCATAAAACATAGACAAATTCGCGTTTATTCTAAAAAAAAAAAATTTCTAAAATTACAAAATCATCTTTGTTTTCATTCTAATCCTTATATATACTTTCTCTCTTAATATGCTCCGTTTTTATATAAAATCAATTACTGAAAATATTTTTTACACCGTCACGTCCGACATTATAGAATGACATCGAATACTGAAACGCTTCTTCTTGTCTTTGCACACACCTTTGTTAGTGTTCAAGTGTATGTGTGCTGTTCTTTCTTGTTTTCTTTAAATAAATATATACTTACGCCAGTATATAAGATCGACGGATTTGTATCCGGCATCGGCAAAGCTGCTGTCGAATAACATCGAAGATTTCGGAATTTGCTCCACACACGCAGCATTATTAACGAACACAAATGTCCTCTCACAAGCGGATACAGAGAATGATTTCTGATAACAGTAGGTGTCCGCGATATTAAAAACGTTGCTTGCTACTCTCGTCTTAAGATGCGTTTGCTTTGATTCTATCTTTGTTCTGCATTTAAAGGCGAGCTGATGCAGCGCAAGCGCATACAGTAAACGTACCCTTCGATATCCTTAGGGTGCGTTCGCTTTAAAGATGCTTTAAGTGCCAATCCGTCTTCTTTAAATCTAGAAGCCTTTAAATGTATATAGAACAATAGACAAACTCACTCAAAGGGTGCGTTCGGGGAGCGCGTTATCAGCGCTGTTGCATCATTCTATCTTTATTGCTCATTAGATGTAAAACAAAGATAGAATGACGCAATAGCGCTGATAGCGTGCTGCCCGAACGCAGCCAAAGCGCGTGAGCAATCAAAGCGAACGCATCCTCAGCCGCGCACCTTTCACTACCTTTGCTATATTTATTTTAAATCGGAGACGTTGGAGACTGCTCTTTTTATCTCGAAAGCTTCTCGACGTCACAGACTTGCAATGCCACACACAACTATACTGATAAATCGCACGTTCTCGTATTTACATGGTAACGCGCGCGCTCTCTGTATTTTTTATTTATAGGTAAAAACTTTGACGGAGCACCATATCGTATCTCTCTTCTGCAAAAACATCTGCGCAGTTGATAATATTCGATAGATAAAGGAATAATCTTATTAAACTACTTTGCAAATGCTAACACATTTTTGTTAGCGATAAGACAAGTCATTATGCAACTACATGATAATAAAACGTAACATACACATAATATATACGCTAATATATACACATAATATGATAAAGCAAAGTTTCCTAATATTTCTCAATATAGATACGTGAATCAATTAACATCCAACAGATTATTCGAGTTACTTAACATTTTTATTTTTACATTTTTGTGATTTTTTTTGCCTTGCGTTAAAAATTACATAATTGTGTTTATCAATGTACGCACAGGTTTTCCAAAGTTCATTGCTAGCATTAAAAATTCATAATTTTTACATATAATTCATATACGCATATTATATACATTTTTAGTACTGGCAGTGAATTTTGAAACATCCATAATAAGAATAAAATACGACGAAGGTTTGCTTATCTTACGTCGTGCAACCTTGCATGTACATATGATAAAGGTTGTTTCTCTTTCTTTTCCTCTTTGACGGATTCACGAGTTACGTAAATCCACTTCACACGTCTGTAAGATTACATTTTTTTATCCGTTGCACGGTCACGTGCGATTATCGATAGTCGGAGGACGAGAAGAGACCGTGAAGAGCACATAACTGTTCGTAAGAAAGACGTAAAATAAGCGAAGTAAACTCCGATGTACAACATTTAAATTTATCAAAATAAAACATTCACTTTGATAAATGTTTAGAATACAATTTTACTTGTGTACTGACTCATTAGTGCACAAGTTTATCGCGCGCATATATAGAAGCTCAAATAAACTAAAACAAAATATGCACATATATATGCCTTCATTATCTTTCGTTATCTCTCGTTTGACACATTACTTGTACCGAAATATAAAATACACAAATTTATTTGAAAAGTTAATAAGTTTCCAGAGAGAATTTAATAAGTTCTCCAGAGAGAATTTTTGCAATAATATAATCTTTCTTAAAATAATTTTATTTTACAACTTTCGCAGTTTTTTTTATTATACAAGTCAAGTACGTATAATTCTACACATTACTCGTTCAATTAATCAGATAATTAGGAGTGTAAAAGAGAAAGTATTTTTTATATATACTATGCTTTATAAAATGGAAAACACTTATAGTTGCATGTAGAGAGATTTTATGTATAAAAATATTCTATATGTTACAAAATCTGGAAAAATCGGCACTCCTGAAAAATAATTTGTAATCGTCGAGCGTGTTCTAAACATTTATCTCGATTTTCGTGTATATTCGCATCATTATTCTTTGCAGAATAGTAACTTTTTTCTACAAAGCACGATTAATGACTCTTTTTTCTCTTTTTCGGTTCTCGCTTTCCTTCTGCCGTTTTATCGTGACTTCTTTTTTGCGGTTTTGCGGTATTCGTAGACTCACTGTGTAAGTTCCCATTTTGATAAACGTCCGTCATATTTCCATTTTCCGGCAAATTGACATTACTGAATTTAAACAGCTCTAAATTCTCAGACATAGTTTTCGCGCGTAATTCACGCGCTTCTTTTTTCAATAATTGCGTCTCTTTTTTATTCTTGTTTTTTTTCTTTTGTATTTTATTATTTGCACTTTGTTCTTCTTTTTCTTCTTCTAAATCACTTGTTTTTCCATTTTGAGATGTAACATTATTCTGTTTGCCGTTACTTTCCGGATCAATATTATTCGAGTTACTCACCTCGGTCTTGTTAGTGATTAACGGCCTAGACAAAAAATGTCAATAAGAAAACGGTTTTAAATCGGGAGGAAAAAAATGAGTGAGTGAGCGAGTGAGTGAGTGAGTGAGTGAGTGAGTGAGAGAGAGAGAGAGAGTGTGTGTGTGTGTGCGAAAGAGAGAGAGAGAGAGCAAGTGAGAGAGAGAGAAACTCACACAAATACTTTTTCTTACACTTACACATTTATTGGAGCACCTATTTTTACTGCCAACTTCTTATATGCATTTTTCGTGTCTCTAGAAAGAACATTTCTACTTTTATATGTTGTCAATGCCATTTTCACGGCTTCCCAATTCCATGCTTCCGGCCAATGATTTGTGTGAACAGCACGCAACAATATTAAAAGATGACCGATAAACTTCTGCAAAACTTTTTTCTGTACACCAGTGCCGTTGCACGAAGCGACTTGTTGACCGTTATCACTTGCATGCGAACTTAACTCTTTGAACGTGTCTATGGTGTTTTTATACAGCGTTTTTTCTAATTTTTTCCTCTGGTCGATATACTTGTTAGAATCCATATGCAGTAGTCGATTATTATTATATAAAATTAGTAACAGCTCAAGCGCTTCATTTCTGCGGAAGTATCGAATACTGCTGTCAAAAGCAAAGTTCACCTAAGAGAGAAAAAAAAAGCAATTTTTATAAGAGCGAATATATAAGAATATTAAAACTCGCACTATTTCAAATGTACATACTAATAGAGGTGCCAAGCGCCAATTATCTTCCCAGCACAACTGCAATACATTCTTAAACAATACGGACGAAAGTACAAAATCTCGTTTCTTAAAGAACGCGGTTAAATTCTCGCCGTAAATTTCAATAATATTTTCGGTGGATAAGTTGGCTTGTTGCGCACATCTCACAACAAATGTGCAACACTCTGCCAATTTGTCGCTTATCTCTTGACACACCAAAGCGGAACGATCTCCTTTCTCAAGTAGACGCTTCAAGAAACAAAAAAAATCACATTGATTTAATTATTTATATCGAGGAGTCAGTCAACGAACTTGCATTCAATTGTTATGTAAATAGTTACCTTTAACATCGTTGTTATCAAGGTATCATCCACACCTGTTGTATCTTTGAATTTTTTCACGGTTGATAATTTTTTCAAACAACTCCGTACTCTGTGTTCGAGCGGTTTCTGATGCGGATCTTTTATACAAAATTCAAGTAAATTGAAAAGCGGTACGATCAAATCCAGAGTGACAGCCATAGACGGACAAGTTTCCAAATAAATGTCCAACAAATCTATGACGCGAATTCTAAAATGTGTTAATGCTTGATTCGTCTTTCCTTGCTTTTTAGAACGTGCTTTTCTGTTTTCTCGTAAAATTTTGAAAGCCGCCGCTAACGATTCGTTCAGTCGCTTGCCTTCTTCTTCTCCAATTTGATCGACGTCGATATCTTCATCATCGGTTTGTGTTGCGGCATCACCTAAAGCTTGACGTACTGCCATTCTTAATTTGTCATTTATTGTGTCGTCTTCATTCTCATCACCGTCGTCTTCATCTACCTCATTCTCAGATTCGGATTCACTTACTTCCGACGAAACTTCACCGTTTAAAGTACTTTCTTCTTGCTCTTCTTCTTCTTCTTCTTCTTCTTCTTCTTCTTCATCATCATCATCATTATCATCATCATCATCCGATTCGCTTTCTATGCTTGACGAATCTTTATCATTATTTTGTTTTATAGTAAGTGGATTCTGATCATTTTGTACATCTAGTACCTAAAAAATATAATGTATTCTTATACTTCAAAATTACAATTAATTGTTTTTGTGTCGCACTGGCATATAATGTTAAAAAATCTAAATTGATTTGCAACTTACAGCTATTATTTGATAAACAGCAGATGGAGTCAAATAGGGAGAAATATGTGGAAACACACAGCGAACTATTGAGCGCAACAAGTGATTGTCTCTGGACAAAAGAGACAACAATAGATCCACTACTACTTCAACCCATTCCGGTTCCTCTTCTTCTGCTGTTGCATTATTCAGCTTCTTACGTCCCTTTGACTTTTTAATTGATCTTTCGTAACAACATTGAAGTTCGTTAATCGACATGATTGCCATTTCAAAATCTGAGAATAACTGCAGACCCATGTGTAAGTTCATTGTATGAAACAAGACGTCAGCATTCTTCGTACTCTTTTTAAGTTTTTCAATCATATCTATCACTCGTTTCCAAGCATTGGCTGCTTCATCGTTTAACGACGATCTCAATTGTATCTCGTTTGAAAGCAGCTTCGAATTTAAATCCTGAACAAGTAAATTCAACAGATTTCGGGTATCATTCAATTTGGGTAACTTGTGATCCAAGGCACGATAAAATGAGTCCTTAAGTTGAGCTGCAAATAATAACATTATTTATACGTTAATTATGCATACAAACAATAATAAAACCAATATGAGATTACTTACAAGCTAATTCAATTCCAACATTTGGCATTTCACACAATCCGTAGCTAAACAAAAATTTTAGCTGTTCAAGTCTCCAATTATGATCCGTAAGTGTCTCTCGATGACCCATTAATCTAAATTAACAAAGAAATATAATATTATATATAGTAATACATATTATTTTTAATTACGTGCTTATTTCAATCATCTTAGCTTTGCATTTACCTGGTCAATAACTGTGCTGCGTAACTTCGCTCAGCATTTGTCCACAATCTCGCTTTGGTATCTTCTTTATCTTTTGAAAACTTGTTTTCTATAATATCTCTATATAATTCGCACAATTTTTTGATACCATCTAGTTTCAAGTTTCCTGTAATTATCTGAATCACTTTTGTGCCTGTCTTCTTTTCTATCATTAAATCACTTGGATGCAATATGAGCTTTTTTAAAATGCTCAGCTGTGTCTTTGTCTTGACATCTTTGTCGCTTGTAGCGGACGCAACCATATTTAAAATCTCTCTGAATGCTATTAAAACTTTATCGTTATTATTCTTCTTACAACTAGAAAACTTGTTTAACATGTGTTGTAGCAGATTTGGAGATAATAATAGTGGAATTACAGTTTTATCTGTAACATTCAATAGTATCAGTCGTACGATTTCTGTAGCAACGCACTCGTCATTTGCTGATGGTTTTACAAATTTGTTATCAATGATTTTCCAGAAATCTGCTACAAATTTAGTCGACAGTAACTTTTCGCAGAATAGTTTAAACACCGGATGATGATAAGAAACAATTCCACGTGGACTCTAAATAATAATAATAAAATACAAATTATATACAATATGACAATAGTGTAAACATAAATAAATCGTTATAAATTATTTTATTCTCATGAAATAATTATCATTAGCATTACCATTAAAAATTGAACTATTTCTTCCATGGACTCTTTAGCAATAATATCCTCCACGCCCAAGTGCTCTTTCAAAAACTCACAATTAACTAATGATGGATGTTTGTCTCTAACAACTAGAAGCATATAAAATGTATCCAGAGTATATTCAGACCATGGCTTGCTAAATTCTTCTTTAATGGAAGGCCAAACTGCCTTTTTCATAGACTTGGTATCAAGTTGAACAATAAATTCATTGAGAAACACAACAGAGATTAACAACAGATAGCTGCGCTCCTTGCCACCTTTTAAAAGAATCTTTACAATTTGTTGTTGAATTTCAACCGAACTTTGAGCAAGCAACTTGGATCTTATAAGTGCACCACATAACAGTATACGTCCTGCATATATGTCAGCATTTTCCTAAAACAGAGAAGTTTAAATTCCTTTCGCATTCTCAAATTTTTTTTTTTTTTTTTTTAAAGAATAGTTACAATAAAAATCTTACACTTTTTGAATTTCCACCAGCTGGATGCAATTGAGTATTCATTATGGACAAAAGTTTTTCCACTGAAGTTTCAGGATGTAACATTAACAAACTTGTCAAAGTACTATAAAACCCTTTTCTTCCAAACAGGTTTGAACCTCCTAAACCACGCACTAGTCTCACAAGCGCAAAGTCAAATTCTTTATTGTCATCTTGATTCTGTAAAGATAAATAAATCAATGCTCAATCTGTTGCACAAGTTTAAGTACATACATCCAATATGAGAGCTTTATTTTTTCCTTAACAAACATAAGTTAAAAAAAAAATGGTACAACATTTAAGGTTATCAACTTACTGTGTTTTGACATAGATTACTTAGCAACGCGACTCCGGCATCTAATCTCACGGAATTGTTGTCACTTTTCAGTTTATTGAAATTATCCAATATAGTAGAATTCATTTTGCTAATTTTCTGTAGCTGCTGATTATCTGAAACTGTACCTGAAACCTCGCTCTCTCGGCCATGTGCACGTCGCGCGGTTCATTAGAGCTGCCATCTTGATTTTCCACTTTTCCAGACACTCGAAGACTACACTAATCAAGTTTTAACAAATGAAACAAAAGCGTCAATTGTAATTGAAAATTGCACATAAGTACTTAATTCTTTCTAATTCTATAAAAAAACAAATACTAAACAAACAATTAAAAAAAAATTACCCAAAGTTATGCGTAATTTTTTGAGACTGCCATTACAAATGTGTGCGATAAACACACACACACACACACGTAAAGATTGCATTTGAAAAATATACTCTTTTGTGTATCTAACTTATCGCAATTTTGCGATTACGATAGTAGCGTGTTATCTACAAATAGATTTGCAAAAAGAACTGATTTGAACACATTTGCGGATAGTATCGGAGCGCGACATATTATCAATAAAAAATATAAAAAATATAATCCGAAGAAATTTATTATCTAGAGAAAATTTCCTCTTTCCTCAATGTTATATAATAAAAATATTATTTATTACATTACAATTACACAATAAAAAAAAATAATACAATAAAAATATTGAGGAGCGCGCTTACATTTTTTTTTACTGGTGCGCATACGTCGCTGAACACACGTTCAGCGCCAATCGCGTGTCGAATTCGAGGGAAGCCGTGCAAAGCCATGTTGACTATATACGTACCGCTTAACCTGTGACGCGCGATTGGCCGATTTTTCGTGTGTACACACACATACATACGTATATGCATTTACAAACGCGTTTACGCGTTCGCAAAAGCGGCATTCGGTCAGCTGCGTAAACTCCGTGTGTTCTTGCTCGGTGTCACGTGTCATAATACGTGCCAAAATTATCGGTTTAATTAAGTAAAATTCGTTCGGTGTGTGCACGGTCTTTCGTCGATAAGCCCCGTTCGGTACGTGCTATGTTGCGTATACGGTGACTGCTTCGACTCACGCGGTCCCGGTCAGTTTCGTGTATTCAATATGGCAGGTCGAGGTCCTTACGACGATTCAAGGCAAGTATCGGGAGTATCTTACGTTTGTGACACGCAATCACGAGAATTCGCGAGCGCGGCATGCACGCGATGCGTAAACGGTGCGTAACGGACGTCGTGGATGCACGTGTTTCCTCGCGCGAACGATTTCGCATCGCGACTTTAAGGTTAAGTGGGGATCGCGAGCCCAACGCGGTGAAACATCTTGCGAGATTTCGGCGACACGCGGCCCTTTATTTTGGCCGGTCGAGGCTCGCTCGTAACACGCACGAATTTCTCACAAGATTAAGCGACCCAACGAAGTAATTCCGAGATCTCGGAAACGCGTACGTACCGCATGACGCGTGCAAGAGTTGACTCGTGACAATAGCAATTGAACGTGTGCAACGCGATCCGCGGACGCGTGCAATCGGAAGAGATTATTAGATTTATATTCTTATGTTACATATTCAGAGAGTTTTTTTTTCTACAAGTTACATCGATGCAACGCAACGTTTCTTCATCCTTTTCAGTTTAGAAAAATGCACAACAGATGCGGTAATGTTGAGGGAAAATGAAAAAAAACTGATAAATGTTCAGTGATTTGAAAATGTATTGTCACTGTAATGTCGGATAAAACTTATTGTTATACATATATAAAATAGATACAATAGATATGATAACGTTTCACATGTGTGTTAAAACTTTTATATCTGATAATTATCAAAAAATCACAAGATAGTTGAAATATATCAATATATGTTTTTTATCTAGAAGAATAAATGTATAATTTTGTATGTGTTGTCTGTTTAGAGATTATTCCACTGGTCATCGAAGTAGAAAACCCTTACCAACGGAACCACCTTATACAGCGTATGTAGGAAATTTGCCAAATGGAATTGTGCAAGGGGATGTTGATAAAATTTTCGAAAAACTTAATGTCAAAGTCATCAGATTGGTTAAGGATAGAGATACTGATAAGTATGTGTACTGATTGTGTGTAAAAGAAAACTATTGTACATCAATTCAATTTTCTAATCTTTCGTCATTTCATTCATAGATTTAAAGGCTTCTGTTATGTGGAGTTCGAAGAATTGGCCGATTTGGAAGCAGCACTTGAAATGGACGGTGCTGTCGAAGTCGATAAATGTCTAATTAAAATTGATGTAGCGGAAGGAAAGAGAAACGACCGAGGTGGTGGCTTCGATAGGAGAGGTCGTGCCGGTGGCGGCGGCGGTGGTGGTG
>NW_018020596.1:463781-464844 GCF_002006095.1 Pseudomyrmex gracilis
GTCGGTGGCGGTGGCGGTGGCGGCGGCGGCGGCGGCGGTGCCTTCAAGGGAAGAGATTCTGGTCGTGGATACGGTGACGACTTCGATAGCAAAAGAGATACATACTCCAGTAAGCATCATTTGATATATACAATATATAATAGAAAAAAAAATAATAATAAGACACACACAAAATATAAATTTTGTAAAATACGCGCAAAAAATAGTAAAAAATATAAAAGAAAGAATACACACTGATTTCACATCACTAATGTTCTAGTGATCAAATATGTTTTTCTTTTTGTGTTTAATTTTTTTCACTCAAATTTTATTAATTTTATTTTTATGTTTACCAAGGAGATAATAATTTTGAAATCTGTTCTACAATAGGATATAGCGATAGAAGCGCGCAAGGAGCTAGCAGACAAAGTAATGATAGATGGGATAGTAGAAGTAACAGAGGAAACTATGGTCAATTTAATGAAGAAACAGGTGGAAATCGCGATTGGTCGCGAAGTACATCTAGTAGATCCTACACTAATAAACCTCCTCTTCGTGGAACTACGGATAGAAGACCTTATCATGATGAACCTTACTATAAAGAGGCCGCTGCTCCAGGTATAGCGCATATATTGTGTTACATAGGTAACACAAAATGTATTAAAAAAAAAAAAACTGATCTACTCTTTTGATGTACGATATTTATTTCCAGATACAACTGGAAGAAAACGTTTAGAACTACAACCAAGAACGGTAAAGGAACCTGTTAACGCAATTGCCGAATCGAGTAAAACAAGTTCGATTTACGGAGGTGCGAAGCCTCGAGAAGAAAAATTGAAAATGGACAAGTAAACTGAACGATATCATCAATAATCCCGACTTTTTCCTTTGTGTAAAAGGAAATGGGAAAGAAATTATTGTTGATAACATTTTAAATTCATTGAATCTAAGATTCCCTTATAATTCCCTACAAAAAAAAAAAAAAAAAAAAAAAAAAAAAAAAAAAAAAAAAAACAAAGCGCCTCCGACATTAGTCCGAGGATGACTCCGACTCAATTTTTTTTTGAATCGCGCAAAATACACG
>NW_018020596.1:465457-466766 GCF_002006095.1 Pseudomyrmex gracilis
TACATTCGGCTCAAGTATAACAAACTGAGAAAATGTAACATGCAAGTAGAAAGCAAAAAAATTTCTACATTCTACCGGAAGCGATATACAGAGAGGGAATTATACATTAATAATTATAATAATTGTAATGAATTAATCGTACTAACATTAAGACGTTGAAAAATCGAATTGCGAAACGTCGTGAAAAATATAGCGAATAAAATAAAATAAAATAAAACAAACTCGAAATAATAATAAATATATTATGTAAAACAGTGCTTGTATATTATACTATTTCCTGAATAAAGTAGATCTTTGCCTGGTATCTGTGTGGAGTGTATTGGATACACGTAGATGAAAGTAAGTACTGACACACACACACACACGGTAAAGTATAAAGCCGAAGCAACATGTAACTTGTAATTATGAATAACGCAAAAAGAGTGTTTGTTGATGATATATATTTTGTACATATTATACTATAAATACAGTCAAATTTTATTAAAGTGAAATAGCCGCGAAAGTGAAAGAATTTCTTTCGGTAAAGAGTTTACTTCTCTTTTCGTGCTGACACCCCATTCTTACGTGCCGCACGTTATAATTAATTCAAGTAAGTTTTTACGCATGCACAGTCAGCGCAAATGTACGATAGTGAGCAACACCGAGAGGAGAACTTAAGACTGATATTCATCGGTTCTTGTAACTCAAGAGAAATTCTCTCTTGTAAGAGAAAATTAAAGTATTACCGCATGTGTCAAAACCAAATGACACTTTTTTTGACAAGCTTTTCAAAAAATTGCTTTGCATAGTACGTAAGCAATCGTAATTACGAATATTAGTAACATTAATAGAGTATTCGATTTTGTGTGTTTAAAATTTCTGTTTGTCGAAACACACGAAAATGTGTAAGTCTGCAGTTCATTCAAATAATGATAAAGATCTCTGTTTGCTTGCTGTTGACGTTTAAAATGAGGAAGGGAGCGAAGAAGAGACAAAGTACAACGAAGGAAACCGAACTTACATAACGTTTGTTATCTGCAAAAAATGTTGCTTACGTAACTTTGTTGAGAAAAAGCAAAGTCGGAAAGACATGTCTGTTATGTACTAGTCGTTGCAATATTGTGGCAATTTATTAATTGAAACAGCTGAATAGTTCTGTGAACAATGTCGGCTAAAGGTAAGAGCACAACAATATAATTATGTAGTAAAGGCTTATTGATTGTGAGTCACTGCAAATTGTGACACCAGACAAATATTAATGAACACAGATTAGATGTATAAAACAGGTTATTTTGTACATTAATAGTAGAAATATATCTATATATATATA
>NW_018020596.1:466857-505532 GCF_002006095.1 Pseudomyrmex gracilis
ATATATATAAAATAGTAAACTATTTAAATCTATTTGCAACAGGTGGTGATTCACAAGATGAATCCACATGCAAAACAGGAAACGTGTCAACATTTGATCCAACTGGTTAGCTATATACATAGTAGTATTTTACCACTTAAAGCAATAATTTATTCGTTTACTCAGTGATTTTACATATGTTGTTTTATAGAACATCAACATATACGATATAACCCACTGAAAGGAGAATGGGTATTAGTATCACCACATCGTATGAAACGGCCATGGAAAGGACAAATAGAACCTAGTACAGACGAAGAACTTCCAGATTATGATCCCAACAATCCTCTTTGTCCAGGAAACATCAGAGCTAATGGAGATGTCAGTCGATTGCATTTATTATAGTGACTCAAAGTATTTGATTATGATTGAAACATTTAATATAAAGCTTCGTTCGAGGATTACACCCGAATTAATTTTTGGAGGCCCGATTTAGTTCGCTGATCAACCGACAAACTTGGTTTCAATGATCGGCCCGGAAAAAATCCTAGGTGTTGAGCGGATTCGATTTCGGGACCTCCGGGTTCGCAGCCCCTGCACTCAGGGCGCGAGATCACTAGGCCGGTCATTGAAACATTTAATATAATACTGTAAATTATATATTATTATTATTATTGTTTGTTACAGGTAACTCCTCTATATCAAAATACATTTTCTTTCGTAAACGATTTTCCTGCCTTGTTAGAGTCGGTGCCGAGCCCACCGAAAATGGATGATGAATTATTCCAAATGGGATCCGCCAAAGGTACTTGCAAAGTAATGTGTTTTCATCCCAAGTCAAATGTAACACTAGCATTGATGAAGATTCACGAAATAAAAGAGGTGATAAAACGGTGAGACACACTTTTGGATACACTAGATACTCATCATTTTTTAGGAAGTATGAACATAGCAAAATTACAATAGGTGGATTTTCGAGATGCTGGAATTGGGTGATAAATGGACTTGGGTTCAGATATTTGAGAATAGAGGTGCTTTGATGGGCTGTAGCAATGCACATCCTCATTGTCAGATTTGGGCCAGTTCGTTTTTACCAAATGAAGCTAGAATCAAGGACAAATATCTTCGGGATTATTACGAACGCAACAAGAAACCTCTTCTCATTGATTACATGCAGAAAGAAATATTGAAAAAGGTTTTTATTATTGTGTGACGAAATATGAGCACAATTCATTAAACATGTTTTTTATCAAATGTAAAACTGAGGTATATATTGTAAAACATGAAAGTTTAATGAATTCGTAATGTAGATATTAATTAAATTAAACCTACATTGTTTTTTTTTTTAATTTCTAGGATCGAATTGTGATTGAGAATCGTGACTGGATAGTCGTAGTACCATTTTGGGCAGTTTGGCCATTCGAGACTATGGTTTTGCCGAAAAAGCAAGTAACCAGGATGCACGACTTATCGGATGATCAACAAGAATCTCTATCTGTTATCATTAAGAGACTATGCACCAAATATGATAATCTCTTTCAATGTTCTTTTCCATACTCCATGGGGTGGCACGGTGAGTGTGTGATATTACAAAATAACATATTTTTCATCATTATCTTGTAATTAATCTGTAATTACAGGTGCTCCAACTGGTGAATATCTCAATAATTATTATCCATATTGGACTTTTCACGGAATATATCTGCCACCTTTATTACGATCTGCTACTATTAAGAAACATATGGTTGGCTATGAGCTTCTAGCACAGGCACAGAGAGATCTAACGCCGGAACAAGCGGCAGAAAGATTAAGAAATTTGCCGGATTCTCACTACAAACGCCCGGAAACTAGTCTAAGTGCCGAAGAAATAGAAAAATACTCGAAATAATATATACGTACACATGTGATATACATAAAATGGAATGATCATATATTTTCTTGAAATTTATCATATAAAATTCTATTTACAAAAATTTCACCAAATTTTGGTTCATCATATTTTTTCATTTCGGTTACCGTATCTTTTTATCAATATTATCCTCAGAAACATGATCACAAAACACTTCATACTTCTCTAATATTTCGGAAATCTTGCATCAATTTTGTTGCTCCAAGCATAAATGCCTCCAATTATATCTTTTATTAAGATATCCTCAGTAAATAACGTTCTCAGATATAGCACAGCCTTTTGCGAATCATTACCGCGTCTGCATATGCAATATACTGAAAAAATATAAGTTTTCTAATAGTTTATCCCAACAAAAATAACTCGAAACATATTTTCAAAAAAGTTTTATGGATCTTACAATCTACCGCACATTCTCCGTCCTGAAGTTTCTTCTCTCTCACGTTGTTTTTTATCAACTCTAAACTATTATCCTTGCTGAGTTCCGTAAGAGGAATATTGATGGAATTTTGTAAGTGACAAATTTCATATTCTTCAGGTGAGCGTACATCAATCAACAGGTGAGGCTTGGAATTTTGCACATTTCGATTATAATCTTCGACAGTTATTCTATCATCTTTTTCCAATAAATTTAAATTCGGCTCTTTGTCGTTTGCTTTTGCACCGCAAAATTCTTCATAATCGATCAATGTGTCTATAGTAGGATTATCTCCGCAAATCACACAGTTCGCATTTTTCGGGCGTAAGCGTAAATTGTGAAATTTGGTTTCCACTCCGTCAAACACTAAAAGTCGCCCGCTGATTACATCAGGCATGTTAAGTATTATTTTCAATACTTCTAACGCCTGTAGCACACCAATAGTTCCTACAACTAAGTTGAAATAATGCAAAATATTAAATCACAGAATAAAATCAATATATATATGTGAATTGTGATAAAACATGGTTGAAGAGAACATTACCTGCACCAAAAACACCTCCATCTCCACAGTTTGTCACAGTTTCTGGCGATGGAGGTGTAGGAAATACACATCTGTAACAAGGGCCATTGTAGTTGAACACCGACAAATGTCCTTCAAATCTCAATGCCGATCCGGAAACTAGTGGCTTTTTACTCAAGACACATGCATCATTTATTAAGTAACGAGTGGCTACATTATCTGAAGCATCCAATACGATATCATATTTCCTTACAATATCTAGAGCATTGTCACTATTCAGCTGAATTTTGTATGGGGTAACTCTTACATTGCTGTTTAGCCTAAAACATTTATCTGCTTTACTCTATATAATTTTTGAATTTTGCTACAATACTATACGATTATACACTAGTATAATTTTACTATTATACCTATTGATACTTTCTGCTGCTGCAAATACTTTAGGAATACCGATACTACTTTCATCATACAAAACTTGTCTATGAAGATTATTTATTTCAACATTATCATAGTCAACTATACCAATGTGACCAATACCAGCACATGCTAAATACAATGCTGAGGGACAGCCAAGACCACCAGAACCAACAATAAGTACAGAACTATTTTTTATTTTCTTCTGACCTAAAAAAATCACAAAGCAGGAAATGATATTACGTGCCAGATTTAAATATCATACATGCACGGTAAAAATTTTCTTATTACTAACCTTGCACGCCAATTTCTGGCAAAAACAGCTGACGACTATATCTACAAATCTCTTGATTGTCTAAGCCGTATTCTTGCATAATTTGTTTCTCATGTCGCAAATGAGCTAATTCAGTTTCTTTTGCGTGCAACAATGCACGTAATTCTGCAATTTCTGCCACTAATTTATCCTCGAATGTCTCTGACATGTTGTGTCTGTAAAATCAAATGTTACATACGATAAAATGTTTAACATCGCATAAAATCAACAAAATCTATGACGAGAGCTTAATAGTAAACGCTTACCTGTATTTTCACTTGTGAAAGTAATCGAATTATTTTTCAATCTTTAAAAAACGCAGTTACATAAAACTTTCTACTTTTTGAGGTTATAGTATCCTAAACACTAATTTGCAGTAATTTACACAGCTCACGAGTCGTCAGTACATCAGCTACACTAATTTACTATGACTACTAGTAAGAAAATGGTGAGACAAATTTCCAGTACAAATTTAACCAGTGTATTTATTTTATTTATATATTTTATGTGTACACAAAGATAACATGCAGCGTTTATACATTTTTCTTTTAGAAAACAGTTAACCTAAAAAACACTCAATTATATGACGTAATTGGTCCTCCCGATCCAGTTTCAAATTTGAGACCTATCATATTTGCTCATCCACCGAAAGAAACGTATTCGGAGAAAAAATACAGAGAACTTAGAAGTGAGACTCATCAATGGAACCAGGCATTTTGGTTCAGGCACAATACCAATTTTATTGAGGTATGATTTTTCAGTTTCTTTTTAAAAAGTATCGAAAGGTTTCCTCATTAGTGACATTTCAGGAACGAAAACAATTTCAAGAACGTTTTAAAGCTCAAGGAAAACCAACTATAACTGCAGATGATATGTCAGTATTTTATAAACAATTCCTAGACAAAAATTGGCAATCTCACTTTAATTATAACATTGCATGGTACAGAAGAAATCTAAAAATTTTGTTTCTTGGAATAGCAGCAAAACTATCTAAGCTTAGATTTAAATAAATTTGTTTTAATTGTAAATATAAGAAAATTTGTAAATAAAATAATAATATATTATGAATTATGTAGTATTCTGAAATTTTTTCTTTAAATAAATTTATATGTATTCTTTAATAGAATATCATATAAACTGTTATATTTATTACAAAACATATATATTTTTTATATATCTTAACGTAGTAATAAGCAAACAAATACACATCACACAGGCAATAAAAATAAAAATAAAATTCTAACAAAATTCTCAAGAAATTATTTTTTAAAAATTAACAAATGTTTCTCTTCGTTAAAGTCCACTCAAAACTGAAGATTTGTTACACACGACTCTGTATATTTTGAACATGAGAGGAGGAGGAGGAAAAGTATTATGTAAATCCATCTGGATTTATCAGATGAAAAAGATAAAATTTGTTTCCTCTTCAAAAATTAAAAATATTGTTTTATATACAAAGTTATTATACAATACTTATCAATGTAACTTTTAAATAATAAAAAAAATGGCAATGCAATATATTGCAATTTAATAATTACAATAAAAGCCATCGATATTACAAGAATAATTTTTCTCAAAATTATATATCGAAAACTGTCTTGTGTGATATGTAACGTGAAAATGTTGTCACATAAAAAAAGCTAAAGTCCAAGTAAAATAGATAATGAACACATGAAAATGTATTTCTTAAACGTTAAAATTATAAAATTTAATTAGAAACGTAAAACGTATATGAACGTTAGACTATTTTATTTGTGAATATTTTTGATCATTCAAAATTTTTATTTAATTTGATAACTGATTTTATTTTATAAAACAGTTCGACTTCGCTTAACAGTTCCAGTCTTACAATTATTTACATTACTACCAAATCTTAGCGAATTTAACGTTTCATTGTAACATTCATCTAAAGGAGATATATTTAATAACATCAAAGTTTTCGAGTTGCCTCCCAAAGAAGGCATAAGCAAGTGAGTCAACTTGGAATTTCGATAAGGAATATGTTCCTGTTTTTTCAGAAGGGCTAAAATAACGTTACCGAGATTTGATAGAGATTTGTTGATATTTTTAGTCTCAGTAGTTCTGACAGCCTCCTCGGTTTTCAAACGTTCCGAACCGGCCAAATCGACCAAATTCAGGTTTCCTATTGAAATTTCTCCTTTTGTAGTATGTGTTCCAATTAATCGTATCTGTGCTACAGAGTGTGATCTGGACGATCTAGAGAACAAATTGTCATATGAATATAACTGGATCTAATAAGTTTTTTCAAAATATTTGTTAATGTTTTTAAAAGCTTTTTACCGTTCATTCGATTGTGTAGCTGCAACAGCTCGATTGCATTGCGCGATTCGAAGACATTCACGCATTTCCTCGGGACTGTGAATATCTTCTACTCGAAGATTGCTGACATATAAATCTTGACCTTTGCTGTCAACCATTCGTATTTCGTGCGTTTTTGGCTGAGACTCAAGAAGATCAACAATATGCTCATTGTAAATTTCCAGGAAACTCGCTTTTATTTTGTATTCCCATCCAAGAAGTTCGAATTGTTTCATCTCTTTAAATATGTGACGTATCTGAAATTATACAAATATTTCTGATTTTCTTAAAAATGTTTAACAATTTAGTTGCAAATGCAATTTATATAAACATTATAATGCAAGTTTTAGATTACTTTTGAATTGTTAACAGCAAACTTTAGATGATGTAAATACATAAAAACGTACCGTTCTAGGTATCATTCCCTCAGTAAGTAGATTTGGTTCGCCTTCCATTGTATAAGTTTTGCCAGAACCAGTCTGGCCGTAAGCAAATACACAAACGTTGTAGCCTTCAAGAGCTGATTGTACCAGAAGGGCTAATTCTTCAAATATATCTTCCTGTGTTGCATTGGGAGCAAATACTTTATCAAATGAGAATTCCTGTTTTGTTCCTCGCTTGCTGTAATTTCCTCCGTCCGATCCATCCATCTTGGAAATTTCAATAGTGCGATCATCTATAAAGCTTATACTGCATGGCCTATCAATAAGAGACAATGTTTTCATTAATAAAGTTAGAGATATAAAACAAATGTATGTACGTACTTATATATCTTTAATTATTTTGATGAGAAAAATAGTATTATATTATACTTAAAAGTTAACAAATATTCACTAACTAAATACTAAGTTGAGAAATTATTTTTTGTACGTAATATAAGAGGCTGTCTTGTATAAAAACAATTTACATTAAAAAATATCTGCTTACATCTTCATCAGTTCTATCTCCCTTGCAGTTCTCGGCCGAACTCTACAAAATACTCTAATATTGCCTTTTAATTCTTGTATGTTATTGTGTAAAATTCTACGTTCTTTGTCCAATTTGTGTGTCAATGATTGTAATTTTTCTTTGAGAGAATTTAAAACTTCATTACTCTCTTTTGTCGTTTCTAGCTCTGTTTTCAATGTTGTCAGTTGTTCAGTTTGTTCTTTGAGAGTTACTTCCTGTAATTTACACTGTTTCTGATATTCACTCAATAATTTTTCTGATTCTTCCAAGCGCTTTGTTAAGTCTTTGTTACTTGATTTTACTTCTGACATCTCTTGTGTTAAACTTTCAAGTTCAGTGGCAAGTGTTTTATTCACATTTTCTAATTTTTCTGCTTTTTCTCTGTATAAAGCTTCATTGGCTTCTAAAGTATTAGTCAGGCTTTGAAGTTCATTATATTTTGTTTCTATGTCTTTGTTTTTTTGTTGTACAGCTGATAATTTGTCACTTGTGTGTGCCAAACGACCCCGAAGATCCCATTTTTGTATCTTGCCTGTTTTGTTATCTGTATTATTTTGAGTCACTTTATTTATTGTCTTTTTGTTTGCTAATCCACTGCTACTTGGCTTGTTTGCTAAAGCTTTAACAGGTCTAACAAATGGTTTTTTTGGTTCTCCATGTGTTACAGTAGTAGCTTGTCGTTTTACACCCTTTGGATTATTATTAGTATTCGTATTATTATTTGGTCGAGTAATTGAAGCTACTGTCTTGGCACGAAGTAAAGTCTGTTTAACTTGTAATTTATCCTCTTGCAACAATTTAGCACAATTTGTTGATGCTGAGTAAGTAGTGGTCCCAGTTTTTGTCACGTTCTGACTGTTACTCTTAATATCCATTGTACTAACAGATTTTCCTATTATAATTTTTGGTTTTGGTAAGCGAGATTCCATCTGTCAGATGCAATAAAAATCTTTTAAGTATTTTAAGAAAATTTATAACAACTATATGAAACAAAGCAAAACTTTTTACACACAAAATTTATACAATTCTAAACATAAGCTACGCACGTATTTAACTATAAAAAGCTGTCTTGTAAATCACACATTAGTCTAATAAAAAAACTTCATGCAAGAGAACTACATAATAAAAATGAAAAAAAATATCTAATCAAAAAATACTAATGTAATTCAACTAATTGC
Organism: Pseudomyrmex gracilis; assembly: GCF_002006095.1. Classification (NCBI taxonomy): domain Eukaryota; kingdom Metazoa; phylum Arthropoda; class Insecta; order Hymenoptera; family Formicidae; genus Pseudomyrmex; species Pseudomyrmex gracilis. Next base: position 474,856 of record NW_018020596.1, read on the forward strand.
TACAAACTATGTTAATAATTTTATATTAACGATTTTGTTACATGTGTATTCTTGTATGAAAATAAAATATAAAAATATATATGAAGTGGTGATAGATGATTTAAACAAACCTCTCTCGTTATTACACACTCACAACAACAAAAATCTTCTAGTCACAACAATTAACACTTGACTACGCGTTAATGTTTATACCACACAAATTACCTAATGTTCGTGTAACATTATGTTATTTGTTCTACAAATCACAATGCGGTTTTTAAGAGATAATTCTTGTATTTTTTTTATCACGTCAATTTTGCACGTAAAAGCGCGAATAAAATAAAAATTATCTGTTTCTTCATTCACGTTCTCTGTCCACGTTTAACAAGCTGACGGTTAACAATATTCGAACTTGATGGCTTGGTGTTTTAACGGCTAGTGGCCATCACAATTTGAAATTGAGTTTAACTGCACATGTGTAACGAATCTACCCTATAGAATGAAAAGACGATCGTTTGTGTTCCGCTTCGACGAATGCTGTAACGGATCCAACAGACGGACCAATCCGCACGTGTTTTACAAAAGACCGTCAGAACACAGAAAAACTTGAGAACGGAATGCGATCGTGTGCACTTAAAAAAAAAAGAACAGAAAAAAAGTGTCGCAGGAGATCAATTAATTGCAAATAAACGAGCGATTCCGTTTTGATTTTCGGTCACACGAGACATAATTTTACGAAACGAAGTTAAATTCGATTGGTTGACTTCGAATCGATAGCAACATACAGCGACATCTATCAAACTATCCGAGATGATGAACCAAAGCGAACGGATTCGAAATTTTGGAGACCAAGTTTGGTAAGAGGCAGAGGTTTGTAAAAAATATCAATGTTTGTTTAAGATATTTATTTACAAAAGTGTATTCAATCACAAAATTATGTTTGATAATACAAATTTGTTCTCTCACATCAATTAATTAAATTAATTAAGTAATACACTTATTTTACTTTCTTTTTTTTCAGAGCTTTTGATTTTGCGAATTTCACTTTTTGAACTGGTTTAGCTATTACAGATGTCTTCTTTATTTTTTTCTTGACTTTTTTATTCTGCTCGTCTGTGTTTCTTCTCTTTTCCCATGTTTCTAACTTTTCCTCTAGTTCTGCTACCTTTTCCTTTATATCCCCTTTAAATAACTCATCTATAGGATTAAGATCGTAAGTCTCTTCAGATTTGGTTGCGTGTCGCACCATTTGCTGTTCCACTTTGTTTGTATACTTATTAGCAGCTTTCTTTTCCAATGATTGCCGATACTGAAATGCAATAACGAAACATAACCATTTGCAATCAGCAGTAAAGAATCAGTCGTATTATACATTTACTTAACACAAAAGAAAAAATACCTTAGCGGGCGAAATGTAATGTGGATTCTCCCACAAAGTTTCACCAGTGAAACTTCCAGCAAATATCTTGACCGGATTTAGAACAAATCTTGGTCCAATTTCTGCCAACCCACCTTCTTCATTTAGAATTTGAAAATTTCGAAACCATATTCTGTTATCCAAGATATTAAAAGTATACACGTGATCAAAAAAGGGCTGACTTTTAGGGTGATGATTTGGCACACCAAAGATCTGTGTTAATAACTCCTTCAAGAGAATATAATGCATGTGCTTGTTAAAAGTTTCATCAAATGACAATAACGGCCGAGATCCCCTTAAACAGTTTCCTGTCATTTTCAGTTCTCCCATTGTATAAACTAGAAACAGAGCGATATTTAAAGTTGCCGCTGTTAGACAAGATTTCTTAAAAATCTGTTAGTGTGATATATTAGAAACTTAATTACATACTATTTTCCACAAGAAATTTTGCACTTGGGCCACTCGCTATGTTAGAACACCATACGTAAAGATCGCGTTTTTTCCGTCCCTCAAACAGCAAAGCCTTGTTGCAATGTTTCATCTCGCACATCTCGTTTATTACTTGCAAATTCTTAGTACGTTCCATTTTATTCTCCGGACGGTGATGTGGCATCAATATTTTCACATCTTCCATAAGATGACGATGTCTGTAACTGATGCCTCGAGTAGCGAACACCAATACTCGTTGCCTGTTCTTCCACTTGACCTGCAAGAATTAACGTTTTAATTTTCATTGTCAAATAAATTGAACGCAACGCGTAACAGAATGTAAAAAACAAATAAATGGTAAAGCTTAATCAATTTCTTTATAGATTATATTAGGTTATGTGTATATATTATTCAAAAACCTTTTTAGCATCAGGCTCTAGCATTATCTTTTTTGACTCATTTCCTTTATCCTCATCTTCTCGTTGCTTTCTCTTCATCGTGTTAATTTCTTTTTTTATCAATATAATAACGTAAAGATTTACACAGATTTACACTTATACGTTAAACACGTGTAGTGAATATATTAAATGCAACACTAGCACCTCCAATCGAATGAGACAGAACTATGTTGAAAAGCGCGGATTTAATGTGCAGTAGGTTTCAGTAGGGCACATGGTAGGGCGTAAATAAGCAACACAAATTGTTTCTTTATTATATTGTATTCATATGTCACATTTTTATGAGAAATAATCGGACAATGTCATACATGTGGCATTTGTGCTGTATTCATAAGCGTTTCTTATCGATAAACATTTTTCCATTAATGACACACATTTTACATGTAATAAGAAATGATATCTTTATACTATCAATAGTAGTATACAATTGTGTACTTAAAATATATACTCGATGATATATTGTACTTTTATTTTACTCCACATTTCCAAGAGTTATATAAAAATTTGTTTGTCCTAAAGTATATTGTAAATGTTCATTGTAGAAAAATATACAAATAAGTGTAAATACTTCAACAAATATATAAATTGTGCAGATCATACACAGTTTTCTAACGTTCAACTATAAAAAAAAAATATTGTATATAATATATGTAAGAATAATATAATATATCTATAAGAATAATATATATATTTAATAATAAGGCCACATTAAGAGCTATACACTAAGTGTATATGTGAAATAGTTATAAAGTGTAAATTAATACACAATGGCTTTTGTTCGCGCGTTCGCGGGGAGCGCGATAGCGTTAATGCGTCATTCTATCCTTGTTTTACAGCTAAATGATCGATAAGAATAGAATGACTCAACAGCGCTAATACACATCAAATATGCGAAAGTCTTAAAATATATTATTACAATAAAAAACAATATTAAATTAGCCCTATGTGGGTTAGATTTTACTTCGAAATATTGACTTTGAAAGAAGGACAAATGTATAACATTTAAAAAATATATTTTATATAAACATATAAAATATATTATTATTTTAGTATTATAAGTACTCTCATTTCTCTGTCAATAGTATGTACATGGAGTTTGTCTATTCGCTCCATCATCGTCTTAATTCTAGAATACACACTTTTGTTTTTGTTCCGGGAATACACGCGGGAGGAGTCTGACGAACTCCACAACAACTTTGAAGTCGTTGCACAGCAACTGTCTACAATCAATCAATTTTTTTCACTTAAAACGTTTGAAAACGAAATACATGCATATTCTAGAGTTAAGAGACAAAATCGTCACAAAAATATGTATATGCGAGATGTGATAAAATGATAGATGCAATTATCGTAAAAATGCTTAAAAAATACGTGCGTAAAAAAGTGATGAAACTAGTAGGTTCCGCTTGTAAGCTAGTTTAAATAAATTGTTACATTGCACACATCGCGGTCTAACATTACGCACGAATGTATATATTTGCATACGCACAGCGCTAGAAAAAAGAATATTTGAAGAAAGCCTGTTATTTTCTCCTACCCACACCCACACCGACCAACTTATGAGCGGAAACCACTACGTTCTGTATATACTGGTAAATAAATGCATCGTTAATAACAATAATAACAAGAATACTTATTCGTTCATCGGTGTTAATTCGTGAGACTGTTGCCCGTTTGCGTTGCTGTTGGATGTTCCGATCATTGCCAATGAGGACTGACGCCATTTTCCATTCTCACCGTTCAGATTTTTGTCTTCGCATATGCATAAGAACAGCGTGTCGATAACGGTCTAAAATCATGAGAACAGAAATATGAGTCAGATATTGAATAGAATTTTCGAATAAAACACATGTAGAAAAAAAAACGCAGACTCACCTCGTAAAGAGAAATTAAGCAATGAGCTATGAAAAATGAGAAAACGCAAACAATTAAAACCGGAATGGCGTAGAATTCCAGATCCGGATCGCTTCTCAGCAAGAGCAACGAGACGCTTCCTGTAGTAGCCGTGACGAAACATTTTCCCAAAAATAATATAAAATCGCCAAATCCGTTGATCACCGCTATTTGTAGAGCATTATTGACGAGTGTTGTGAAAGCCTTAAAAACAAATATAACTTGCGAATCTTTTGTATAACTAATTAATAATAGTAAAATCAATATAATTACACATGTATATATTACTATTTATTATGTTAATTCTCTATGTTCTACCACTTATATCATATAAATTAATAGTAGCACTTACTATTCTGGCCGCATTACAAAAGTGAGTACCCTCTATAGCAATGACGGTATACGCATTATGATTCATATATCGAATAAATTTTTCTAAACAATAAAAACAGCAAATGCAACACTTCAAACCGCACTGAGCGCATGGAGATGTTTCCTTAGTCTTTTCAAATCTATGATGTAAAAATAAAAATAGAAATTATCCAATACACGCGATATTGAAACAATCAAAGATTTTCTCTAAAGAAAATCAGGAAAATTCTTTACTGAATTTTTTTTTTTTTTTTTATCGAGAAACTTACTTTGCGTGTAAATAAGTTAAAATCAGTCTGGGTAATTTAAAGATAGTTATCAGAAACGATCCACACGCTACACTACCCATGTGATAACAAATCAAGTGTCCTATGGACGAGCACACCGGATAGGAGCTGGCATTTTTACCTCTGATAAAAGCACACACAACAAATCGTTTGTTAATAAAACTATATCTACTGCAACAAGTTTCAAGATGAATGCCAATATTACAAACTATTTACCTAAAATACCAGTGAGCGACGGAACCCGATATTACCATGGTTTGACATCCGGCGATAAATTCCGACGTCCATACCAGTCCTATGAGATATACCCACCACATGTACTTCACCCAAGTTGCGTCGACGTATTCCACAATAGTAAACGCTGGGATATTTAACCAGTTATTTGATTTTTTTTCACGGATTAATACAATATACACAAATTTCTGTGACTTATACATTACTTTTAAAATTCTCAAGAGAAAAGTCGATCTTTTTTTCCTCAATCAAAGGAGCATTTTCACCGATCGAGCTCAAATTCAAGGGATCAAATATAGTGTTCTTGTACATTTGCACTGATTTCGTCTCGGGATAATCTGTAATATAAAGTTTTATATAAATAATTTAATCTCTAAAAAAATGTAATCGCTAAATACTACAGAATACTCACTTGCTGTTGAAAGGCAAAGAATTACAAATACCCAAAAGGCAAAAAACAGTACCAAGCTAATAAATGTTAAAACTGGTTGAAGAAATAATCCTGGCAATTCGTGCAAACATTTTGCACTCTCTCTGAATAAGTCTGCCATAAATTTGATACGTTTGCGTAATATACACGAAAGAAACAATAAAATAATCTGTAAAATATAAACAAAGATTAGTAAGAAACACTCGCGTGTATAATGTATGATAAATGTTTACATATATTTATATATTTATATATATATATATATTAGCATAAACTCGTACGGTAATAATAGTAGCAATAATGGAAAATGCAAGAAACGCTCTTTCATTTCTAACAGCCTCTTCAAGAAGCTGATTTGGATCAGTTTTGTCCAAGGTTCTTTTAATATCAACATACGTTATCCACAAGAGAATTGTACCTCCTGCAATAAGACAATGTAAAACCTCTAATAGTTGTGACGCGTATATCCCTGATGCTTAATCCTTCACAGAAAACCGACAACTTACCCGTACAAGCGATGCTTACAAGTCCGATGGTAATCCACGTCACGATACTTGCGAGCATATGAAAGATTACTATCATGAAGAAAGATAAAACTGAAAAAAAAAAAAGAAATATCCGATTTATATAGAGCTACGTGTTAATACAATTGTGAATAGAAATGTGTATTGTTGTTCCTACCGGCGGCAAGAAAACACAATGCTAAAATTTCTCGCCATGTTTTGTAAAGATCTCCCAAAACTTGTTCGATAACATCCCACGAATTGATCAAGCCGTACAAATTTGAAACTACCGTTTCGCCCACTTCTTTGACTGCTGCGGGGATACATCTATTTAAAACAGGTATGCTAGGATAGGCACGTTCTGGGCAAGATCCGAATCTGCTGTTCTTGGTGTTACAAGCACTGAAATTACCGCCTGGTCTATCGTGACATAATTGTGACCCTGTGTCTAGATAAAATTTACAGATATCATCTATATTCTTTATGATTCTGTCGGGACATTGTTTCACACAAATCTTTAACGACTGAGTAACATTGTTTATATCCAGGAAGAATAAATATCTAAAATAAATAAGAAATAAAATATACAGTTTTTTTTTATGAAACATAAAAATTTATATTAAATTAAAAAATGGAAATTAATGAAATATACTAACGGTTTGTCGGTAGTATCCAGTCCAGACAATTCCATGCTACCAAACTTTTTATTTTTGGTGCCACATGTATTTCCAAAACTGTCGTACCCATTTATAAGCCGTAGGGGATTGCCATACACTATCGCAAAGGCAGCAATCAAGATCTAGACAGACAATAAGATCAAATTGTAAAAAATTGATTTCACTTGTTTATATAAATGTTTTTATATAAACTTTTTCATGTTTTTATATAAATTTTTTATAAATACCATAAGAAACCAGAAAGCGATGAAGAGGCAAAGCCAGAAAACGTCCGTGCATCCTCGTACTCGTGTTGGTTCAGCTTGTTCCTCATCTTTACTACTACAACAGGACATCCCTTCTTTCTTCGTTGCTTCGCAGAATCGCACAGGATTGCACGGAATCGTCACCAACAAGTATATGTCGCATAGACGTCAAACTGAAGGCGGGAAAAGCGTGTTTAAATAGATGTTATTGTTGACGTATTCTTTGTATGCTTTTATTCTTTAAAACGTATGTTTCTGACTACCTGCGACTGACGCTCAGCAACGCTCAGTGCCGTAACTTTCTGTGTATACACGACAAGTCCGTGGGTCCCGACGCTCCGAAAGAGTGAAATGGAGCGGATACCGGCGGGAATACATTTGTCATTAATTTTTTTGTAACTATATAATCGATCGGTTTATCGAGATCGTAACCGCTAACGGGTTTTAGTACGCGACCTTGCTGTTGCTCTATTAATTGTTGTTTAAAGATATAGACTCGACTGGAAAAAAAAAACGAAAATTATCGCACTTTTCATTACATAGTATAAAGATTATTTTCGCACACATAGACGTACAGCTTGGAAATTTGATCTCTATTTGACTTCTGAATCTTTGTATACACGTGTGCGATTTCATGATTGAGAAAATATTTGATGGCGCGAGGTGCGACAAATTGTTGCGAACGGTCCTGCAAACGGCGTGGTATTGTTTCTACGGTAACGAACGCGTCACATGGAAACAACGTTCAGTAAAGGCCGCCATGCCATTGCAACATGCAGCAACATGGCAGCAGCAACAGATTATCGCGCCATTCAGCCGCGCGTATCGACGGCATGTTGTGGAAACATCGTCGTTGGCTCTAAACAAAACAAACGGTCCCGTTTGATACGGCAAATATCACTTGTGAGTGTCGTTATTTGCAAAACATTTCGCAATCTCGAGACGAAGCACTTCTCTCATAGCCGTGAACCGTCCGGGATGCCAAAATAAACCGCCTGGAAATCGCCTAACCTCTATTTGAGACGTATTTGGATCACGATTAAAGACGAGACGAGCGACCAGAAGTTCGATTTTACCTGAGAAAAGCTAAATCAGCAACATGAAAATACTTTCTAGCTCAGATTCCGAAACAGACTCGCAATGTATAATGATCCATTCTCAATCTTCAACTTGCTAATATCATGATCTTCCTGGATCATAGTTATATCATTAACTCATATTAGTTTATCAAATTATCGTTATTCATCAAAACTGTGCCTAGTGCGTTACAACAAAATTGCATATGTCCATTAATAATTTTTGGAAAACTGCAAAGTAATGCGAATTTGTTGCTAATTATAGTTTTTTATTTTGAGTAACGAATTTTGATAAAATTTGTATTCAAAAAAGTAAACTTGGCTGAAAATCAGTCTATCGAGATACAAACGAGTTAAATGTATGTGACATACATTTTTTAGTGATGGAAGAAAATGGAAGTAAGAGGATGAGGGGCAGAACTCGTGGCAGAACCCGCGGACGTACCCGGGGCAGGGCCAGAGGAAGAACAAAGAAGCAAGTAAAAGTAATTAATCATTTTATATTTTTCAAATACAAAAATTAATTAAAAACAAAAACTAAGAATTGGTAACAATGTCATTAAAATTGATTTTGTAATCTGATATATATATATATAAATTGTTCTTGAAATTGTCTTCAGGTTATTGAAAGTGATGATGAAGAAACTCCACAACAATCAGAAGACACTGCTACAGAGACAGTAAGTGGAGAACAGGAGGAACATGAACCTCCTGTAGCCCAGCAATCTTCTTTGGAGCAACAATTTGATTTGGAAGCAGATATATCACAACTGGAAGCACCAACTTTTACAACCATCAATCGAGGTCCGCCAGAACCAATGTTGCGATTGAGATGGGACCATCGAGTGAATCTTATAGGAGAGAAAGTATTGAATCCTATGATACACTGCTGCGACAAGTGTCTGAAGCCTATTTTGATTTACGGCCGTATGGTACATCTTATTGCTAAAGAAGAATTATATGAACTCTATATGTCTCTTATTCAAGAAATCTATTTGTAGTTCTAACACATACTTCTCTGTTTCTCTAACTCAAGATACCCTGCAAACATGTATTCTGTCTATCTTGCGCCAAAAGAGAAGACAAAGTGTGTCCTAGGTGTATGGAAAAAGTATCTAGAGTGGAGCAAACCGGTTTAGGTACCGTTTTTATGTGTACTCATGAGGGCACGAGATACGGTAATGCAGGATGCAGAAGAACGTATCTCAGCCAACGTGACTTGCAGGTAACTGAGTGTCAACAAAGTAATAAATTTAAAAAGAAATTGTCATCTTGTATAATTGATTATAATATAATTACAGTTGTGAATAACGTATTAATCAGTAACTTTATAATATTGTGTAGGCTCATATTAATCATCGACATGTATCGGCGCCACCTCAAGCGATTCAAGGGATGCAAGTCGAGCCTCCTCAATACGTTCATGCAAAGTCGGAAATGGAATCCCAATTGTCTAAAGTATCCTCCGTATCAATGCAAAATACGCGTCTCAAGTCTGTGCAATCTCATATGCAATCGATTATGGGTAACGATCCACGTGTGAACTCGATGGTGAATCAGCAACCGTCGCTCGAACAGCATCGACAGCAACATCGGCAACAGCAACAACAGCAGCAAGCAATGATGTCTCTGCAGAGTTACACGCAGAGCGCCGCGCCGCCTCCGCCACCTAATAGTGCACCAATGCGGACTAATCTGATCACCGTGCCTATTCAGGATACAACATCCTTAACGACGCACGACCTACATACTCAGCAAAGTCATTATTATCCGCCGCCGTTACCGCCGCCGCCACCACCGCAGGTCAACTACGGTGGTTACAACGTGCCACCGCAAGTATCCCAGACAACGCAACAATACTATCCGCAACCGCAGCATCCAACCCAGGTATCTTACGTGCCACCACCACCACCGCCGCAACAACAACAATATATACCGCCGACACCGACGTCCATAAGACCGTCGCCGACAGGTTACATACAGGAACCCCAATATGGTCCACCACCGTCTCAGCCGCAACCGCCACCTCCGCCGCAGCAGTGGTCGCAGCATCAACAGCAGTTTTATAGGTAAAAAAAAAAAAAGGCTTCAATACTGTGCAGTGTTAAGATAACAGTGATGTGTGAATAGGCTACGAAAAAAAAAAAAAAACAGATACTATACTTACATAGAGTATTATACATATATATAGAATGTGTGGACCCAGTTTTATCCATAACTGGTATAAATATCTTCCGAGATTTTGTACTTTTTATTAAAGTAAATGATATGATGATAATTTGAAATGACAAAGAGCTTAGTTTATATAAAAGCTCCAAAGATATTTCAACTTCGCAATAAAACTCATTTCTTTTTTATACAGTTCCCATTTATATTTCGTTTTACTGTGATTAAATTATGGTATGTATTTGACAAATGTTTTATCAAATGTTATGTCATTATATTCTGATGTTTCACTTAAACTTGGTTGACAAATTACGATAGGCGCATTTAATCGTCTTAAGTTTCCGACTGAAAAATCTTTATGACGCAATTTGTATATCTAAGACATTTAAAATGATGAAATCGCAACTCTTGATAAAATATAGATCTTTTTTAAATGTTTTAATTTAATATATAAATTTAATTTCGAACAATATACATGTACGGTGTTTATAAATTTTGTTTCCAGTGATAAAACATGTTGGCAATAAAATTAATATGGATATTTTGCTGTAGAATTTAATATTGTACAGATTATAACGATTGTAACTTATGTACAAAACTAATGATATATGTATATATATATATATGTATATATATATATATTATATGTATAACATGTACATATATTATTATTATTATTATTATTATTATTAATATTATCATTATTAGTATTATTATTAGTATTATTATTATTAGTATTATTATTACATCAGATTCTTAAAACATTTTGTCTCGTGTGAAACTAAACAAACTAGTATTCGTCTTCATTCACACAGCTAATTTTGGCCTTCCATTTCAGTGTCTGCAGTAATAAATATTGACTAAATATTTTCACACACAATAAAAGCATTCAAACGATTTGTCAGTGACACACACTGCTCGAACGAAAGGACAAAATTGCTTAGAGAACACATCCGCGTACTTCCTCGAAATTTTTATCACGCCATACATAAAAATAGTTTTTAATTTCATCCTTTTTTTATATCGCTATATGTAATTACTGCCACCTGTTTTTTACTATCTTGATCCCTTTACGTCTTACACACATCGATCATTACTATATATATTTACAAACGCGTTTTTTGTGTTAATCATGAAATTTTTATATACAACATATTTGTTTGTAATTGTTATTCAAACTATTTTTTCTCTCCCTCATACACACTCCCTCTCTTATGTATATATGTGTGTATATATATATATATATGTATACGAATTAATGAAAAGTGTCATATATTTTATAACGTGAAATGTACACGTTTTATGTGAAATAAGCGACGAGTGTAAAGTAAAATTATGCTACGTTAAAACTGACAGTTTTTATAAAAATATCTTGATATATGTACACGCACAACTCCGATTGGAAACTTTAACAAGAAAATTAGAACTTGCTAGTTATAGCAAACGGATGTTGAAAGCTATAATAACTATTTAACATGTTTGTGTTGAAATAAAATGCATGTGTCTAGACTCAAATATAAAAGTAGAGCTTTACATGACAGTTACACATAAATGTGTGAGTTAACAGCAAGATTTCGTATTCTTGTGCACAGCTCTGTTGGCGTCGATTCTGATGTGAAAGCTATGCACAGGAATTTTTGCAACACATCGCCAAAAGCGTCGGACACAAATTTTTGCTCATACAAAATTTACTATAAAGTAAAATATTAAATTTATTTACTTTCTTTAATCTTAATATCTTTTAACAGAATTGTCGCTTTATGTATTGCACTGAACAAGTATACTCATCAATTATTAAATCATCATCGGACTTTTTGAGAGACGCCAATGTACTCTAAACATGATCCTGTGATGAGATCGTTCACACAATGTTTCCGAAGTATTGAAATACTTGCGTAATTTATTGATTTTGTTTACGCAATTTTCAGTAACAAAGAACACTTTCGTTTCTTGGAAACTTAGCATCGTAAGATGCAAAAGGTGATTTTACACAATTTTCCATGTCGAAAAATCTTCTAAAGATTATATACTTGTATTGAATCGAGTATTGTAATATGTAATAAAAATCATATTAATGATTATTTATTAGAAAAGTTAAATTTTCTCTAGTGATAGTGTATCAATTTTTTCTTACAGTACTTAGATTCTCTGTTTTAGCGGTTATTTTTATGGAGTTAAGTTCTTTTAGCATGGAAATGATAAAAGATCAATCTTGACATTACAGTGTTTCATTCGCAGAGACATAATTAAAAAAATAAAATATGAATCCGATTCACATACTCATTCTTTAGAAGATTTTCAATATAAATTTACAAACCTAATGAAATCAGTCAGTCTCGTATAATCACGTAGTACTAGTGGGATGATTGTGTATGTTTACATTGACTTGTGGAATAAGCGGTGACGCGAGCGGTTTTGGCGTGGTAGTTTCAGGTATCGGTATAGAAACCGCGGGAGGAACTGGAGAGTGCTTCTTGGTTCTGTCTGGTTGCCAAGGTTTCGCATGATCTCTGCTTAATCTCTCGCTCAATGCTTTTAACGCTATTTGCCTGCAATGCGAGCATTGACAAAGTGACAACACAAACAATTTACAAAAATGACATTCAACGTAGTTTTCATAAATATTATCAAAAATCGAATATTTTTAAAATGTAGTTTACACATTTTGTAGCTACTCACCTACGTCGCTCGCTATCATGAGGATCAATACCAGGGAGATTGATTACCAAACCAGGTGGTGTATTGGACATGTCGAACCTTCTGACTACTCTTCGACACAGTCCAATGCGCACGAAAAATCCGTGTATAGTGTTACTCACTACTGCTATTGGTGGTTGTAGAACATTTGGGAAAAAGCTGTAAAAAAAGACGCGGCGATTAGATCGTTGATGATTTGGTCAACGAAAAACCATGTAACTGCAAAAGTTCTACTTGCCTTGCAAATGTAAAATTATCTGCCATATCTCCTCGAGTGCCGTTGTTGTGTTTCTGATAAAATCTTAGATATATCCAAGATATCAACAATCCACTGAGAAACATGGTGGGATGAGTACCTTCTAACAACCCAACAAGCCAAAATATCAATCCCAAGATCCAGACCATTAAGGGTATATTTCTATTTGTGATTTTTCCGATAGGTGTCTTAATTAGGATGTGATCAGGCATTATTTGTTTCACAGCTACCGCAACTCCTATAAAATGAATGGATTATCTTTTTATATCTAATGTTTATATTACAGTGTTTTTAAAGTTCTTTTAAAAAATCTTATATATAACTGAAATATAAATTCTCTCTCTAAAAAGCATATGTTATACAAATGCTCTGCTTAGTTCAGGACTACTTTTATAACAGCAGTCCATGTCATTGCACTTATACGTAAACAATTCAATCAGCAAAAATTGGCCAGTCATTGACACACTGCAATCAGTCGCAAGAGAGGAAGATACCTGCGATGTAACCGGTTAAACCGTGTATGTGTATGTTAAAGAGCAGATCCGGGTTGCTGGTGCACATGTAGAGAAACAGATAGAAGAGCGCCGCGAGAACGGCGACGCCAAAGTTGACGATAGCAAAAAACGTCATCATTTCGAATGCTCCCCACAGAGGCTCGATCAGTTTGCCGCACAGGCCGACGGTGATGACGTCCACGCATACTTCCCAGAAATGTATCTCCAGAAAGCAGAAGGTGAAGGCCGTCCAGAACCAGAACGCCGGCGGCAGCAGGTAACCTGGCGTCACGCTCAGAATGCGAACCGCCTCCTCGGAGAAGGACAAGCAATACGAGAACAACACAACCACGCAGACGGATTTGACGCTGGTGCTGGTATTGCCCAGCAGGGCCGCAGCTTGTTGCCTCAAGTAGGGAATATTCCTACCCAGGCCCTTTATCGCCGCCATCGCCACGATCAAACCTAACCCTAACCTATCTTTTGCTCGCGCCGTCAAAGGGAAAGAGAAGTGCCAAATTAGCGACTCGCGCGCTGCCACCTGACGTTGGCCTCGAGTCGCATGTATAAACGTTCGATAGAAAACCAAATCGATCATTCTGATTGTGTCAACTTCAAAAATATATCGCAGTAATCGCCGTCATTTCGTGTTGCGCATCTTGTTTATTTGGAAGGACCAAAAGAGAGGGAATTCTTGGTTTGTTAAATTGCGCGCTAAATTAAAAATCTTCGCGAAATCGTGCAGAATGTTGAGCGTCTGTCAGCGCGAATTATATATTTTGCAAAAGAAGAATTTGGCACTCGAAAAAGTTTGTTACATATTTTTTGCTTTTTTTAATTATATGTATATTGTAATATAATCATTTTGTTGTGTAGTTTTTAACAAATATATTATCAGTGTTTCATATTTATATTTAAGTATGTTTTTTTTTGAATATAAGTTTTGAATATATCGTTCATGATCGTCCGTAGATAAACGCAGAAAACTGCTCGCTGTAGCTGCATCGTGGCGACACACCGCGGAGATTTGTTTTGCGAAAAAGTCTCTTACGCGCGTTCGTTTTTTCCCGCAACGTTTGTTCTCTCCGTTAGGTTTGTACAGAACTTTATAATTTATAAACATTTTACTCCAATAAATTTTGTACAGAACTTTATGATCTAATAGGTGCAGTCGATGTATATGCAACAATTCACGGCATAAAAAAAGTAACGCAGTTATTTACCGCGCGTTGTAGACATTGCGCTCCTCCGACGTATTAGATAATTTTTTTCAAGAACACTTCAAGTACAAAATCAAATCGCGGAATGTCGCACGACTAACCACACAAACTCGGATTTCGGCAAAGGAATGAGCAGTCCCCGAAATCATTTGAGGTGAGCAATCACGAGCGAAATATGTTGTTTCGATCGTCTCGAGGAACAATATTTTATAGATCGAATATATCGGAAGCGTTCATTATTCTCAGAAATGTTTGTAATAGATAAAAAAATAAAACATTGCACCGTAACACCGAAAATGTAACTTTTTTTTTAACAAGAAGTATTTTTGAATCAAAATGATTGGTTTTGTGCAATTATTGTACAAAAAAAAAAAAAAAAACGCAAGGAGACAAATTTGAAAAAGTTCGCGTTATCATAGATCTTTCATATTATGTATTTTTTTCTTCGTCTCTGATGTAACTCCGTTTATATCGCGAGAATAATTTTTGTCGCATTCCCTGATCGTGCCCGTTCGCACCTGTGTGTGTAGTATCTATGTACGTAACTGCTCGCATCACAATCGTGGTGAGCGGCCAAATGAGATAGAAATGAGGATTGTGAGCACAGATGTTTCTAGTACTACGGGCGAGAATCAGACAAGAGTGATTCTGTCCACCTGCGAGTCCTCGTCCACTTGCCGCGAGTCAACGGCTGCCGTTGATGCTCCCGACGTCGCGCCTTCGTCGAGACGGAAATGTTCGTGCCCGTCGCGGCCGTTCACGACGAGTCGATGCGCGCCTTTTCGCAGACGGGTGTCCTTCAGTGAGGCCGCCGTTATTGGGACCGACGATCGACACGCGACGATCATGCAAAATGACGACGATTCGACGAGTTCGCGTCGCGATGGAGAAGGCGACAATGATAACGGGGAACGAGAGACCTACGATATATGGCAGACGGACGACTCGTCGGCTGGCAGGAGCGACGACGGATACTCGGAAAGCGCACCGAGGATCGATAATTACGCGGAAAACTACTGTGTATCGGATTGCACGTCCAACAATAACAAAAGCCAGCGCACGCAGTCGGACAATACCGACGAGCTGGCAGTAGAGAGCGACGGACGGATGCGAGGAGGATGGGTCGGCAAGAATGACGTCTGTCGGGCGAATCACATCGACAACAAGACAAGAAAGATCGACGATGAAGATATCATATCCAATGAAGACCTATCGAACTTCATCCACAAGGATGTGGACTCGACTGAACGTGACGAGTATCGCATGCGAGGAGGTTGCAACGGATGTTGCTGCTGCGGAGCACGCGAAAAGTAATATATAAAAACATTTAATAATATAAAAGAAAGTTATAGAGAGTTTTATAGATATAGCGCTTAACATTTATTTTTTTTTTTTTTTTTTTTGACATGGTACAGTGTCAGAAGAAGTTCGCAAAATTACGGCTGTTGCTGCGGAGGATTTGTGCCAAAGCCGAATGAATCATGCGCGTCCAACGCTGACGCCGAGACAGCGTGCACAGTATCGTCGCGTTGCTGTTGTTGTCCTCGAATCTGCAAGAAAGCGGTCAGATGCGACGCGCCTCCGTGCACAACAGATGCCCGAAGTTGCGGCAGTGGTGGATCCTGCGGCAGCGGATGTCGCGAAGGCTGCGGGAAACCCGATCAGATCTGCACGCCTTCGCCAAGAATCTGCAACCCGCCGTCTCATTCCTTGTCACGAGGAAGGTCACCTTGCGCATCACGTTTTCCGCCGCAGTCTCCTTGTTCTACCAGCGGTTGCAGGAGCTGCTGCGGCGGAGCTTCCTACGAATGCGGAAGGTGCGTATCCTCGCAAGTATCCGCACATTTTAGTTATGTTATGAAAAACATTTGTAGTTTTATTTTTTTTAACAAACTTCGAACGTTTTAAATAAATATCAAACTTTTTAGAGAACGTCATATTTTGGTAGAGAAAAAATAATTTTGATCTGTGTGCAGATCGCGTAGCCCAAAGTGCCGGTCCACCATCGGAAGCTGCATCAACGACAGAGCGAAGTGCGGTACCGATGGAGCCTGCTGCCGGCTGAGATTGCCGTGCGAGTGCCTTGGTGGCGGCCTTGACTGCCGGAGATGCGACAGGAAAGTCTATCAGGCCGAGATGCAGGTCAGTGCGCAATATTGTCGAATACAGATTGCAACACATATCTTGCGTGACTATCTGTAGATTATCGTTCGATTCAATAATCGGACGCATATTATAAAAGAAAATGTGAATGCCTCCCCCCCTCCCCCCAGTGTGAATGCAATAATTTGCATTGTAAAATAGAAGGCGGAAAAAGAACTTTAGAAAAAGTATTTAGAGATTTGTTCGCGTGATTTATGACAGTAATATTACTTTCCAAAAGATCGTCTCCGGAGTGCCCTACCATAACATTTGCTTCAGTTGCTTCTGTTGCCGGAAGCCGCTGGAACCACTGAATTATCAGGAGAACTGTGGCGAGATTTATTGCAAACGTTAGTATTCATCTTTCTGTCTCTCAGATTGCAGAAAACATGCATTTTGTTTCTTATAAAAACAAAAATTTAACACTTTCAATCGAACAATAGTACTACCTCGACCAATTCAATGTTATGTTAACTGAGTTTCTTCGATAAATTTACACAGAATGTTACGTTCGTAATTTCGGACCGCAAGGATACGGTTATGGCGCGGGTGCCGGTGTGCTGCAAACTCCCTTGTGAGAACTCGACGATTGCCTAATATCGGTCGCACATGAGAGAGCGCTCAAGTATAGTTATATATAATGGTTTTTTTTTTATGCGCTTCTCATTTCTTTATGACAGTTATAAGGTCATGCATAAAAGATACGCACTCGCGACGCACATTAGACATGGAGTTTTGCGGCGCCGTAATATGTAATAATATATCTTGTAACGCGATGCATCGTTTGTTTCGCAAAACGAAATGTTTGATTAACCGCTCTTTTTTTTTATCACAAATAAATCCTGTGGCAAAGAGTATTCAGCGCAACGTTATTATTTATGATATTCAATTCTGCGTTTGATAATAAGTTGCGGGAAAAAAAAAAATGAAACAGAGTTGCGAATTAAAAAGGAAAACGATGAGCGGGGAGAGAAATTCGCGAGGTAGAGAAAAAGGACGGAACACCCGTTCTCTCTCTCTCTCTCTCTTTCTCTCTTTGCGCGAGAAGAAAGAAAAAACGATGATGTACTCTTTATTGAGTCTCTTCACCGGCAAATTGGCGAGTAATTTATTACCAACGAATCGTAACATAAAAATACGCGTGAACGAACAAAATAAAAAAAAAAAAAATTGAAGCTAAAAACGAAGACGTGAAAATACATTCACAAGACGATAATGTAAAAATGTGTAGAAGTAGGGAAAAGAGATTCGTCGATACAAGAGGAGGAGCGAGTACGGCGCCGTTGATGTTGGGAAGGAAGAGAACAGAGGACGAAGCGCACACACGTACGCAGAGGTACGTTCGGTTTGCAAAACAGTGAACGTGAGGAAGAGGAGGAGAAGAACGAGAAGGAGGAGGAAAGAGTGAGCGGTTGGTTTATTGAGTCTCTCCAGCGCCGGTGGATTGCGGAGGAAGGCGAGCAGAAGCGGAGGGGGCGTTTATATAGCTTTCAGGCGCAGAAGCTTAATCTAATTTCAAATATAAATCTGTTCTCTCTCCGCGCGCTCTCCTTCCTTCTATCTCGTTCTCTTTCTCTTCTCGTTCTTTTCCCTCCATCTGCCGCTCTCTGCCATCGTGCGCGCCCTTTCTATCCGCGTAGCGGCGCGCTTACATTATACCCGCCCGGCTACGAATAATGTTTTTCGCTTTTCCCATTAACATTACGAGACACTACGAGACTTACGTACTGCACACCGTCCAACCGGCGAACGCCGCGCTTTGTCGCCGCTATCTGTTTCGATATAGGTACAATTATGGGAGCCAAATGTACGTACACACATACACGTTCGGTTTCTCCGGAAAGACAATCAAATATGTGTATGAAAATCCCCCCGATCTCTTATTTTCTCGTTCGAGAAAGGAATCGACATTAAATCGCAATATATATTTCTTGACTCTTTTGAATCTAATAAAATTATTTGTGAATTTTATTAGCGATAATTTATTAACAATTAAATGTTAATTTGATTTTCCGCATTCACGGCAATTTAATAACGTAGTGAGGGTAAAGATTTTCGAACGAATTTTGTACGTGTTTCGGGGGATTCGCTTACGTAAAAAGTACGCATCCCCGAGTTCGTCAACGACGAACGGTTACACATGCACGCACGCACGCACGTCGAATATTTACACTACAAGCCGAAAACAATTCCCGACTTTTTTCGTCCGCGCGTCGCGCCCGGGACTCTATGCCAATTTACCAATGTAAACCGACGTATTTAAATTGGCCTCGGGCCCGAGCGCCCGGGAGAGAGTTTAAAAACGGTAGCCCCGTAATTTTTGTTCCGCCATCGTTCTGCAGCAAACGGCGATGATGCACCATCACCGGTGCATCGGCGAAATCGGCAAAATATCTCTTTTCGTTTGACGGGCTGCTGCCGATTTCGGTCCGGGTCTTTTGTGGCGGGCGCGCTTATTTCGTATCGGTATGAAAATCAATTATTTCGTTAATTCGTGCGTTACATTGGCTGTCACGGGGCCATCACTGTGAGCGACAGCGGCCCAAGGCGCTATTTTTCAATTCCCAATGTCGCCCCCGCCTTTCGCGGGAGAGTCCGCGGGAGTTCCCGTCTCGATTTGTCGTTCCCGCCGGCCTTATCCGCCATGCACTCTCTCGCTCGCGTTGTTGCGCGCTCACCACTTCGGAAGCTTTCCAAGTTATCTCGGATTGCGTCGTTTAGTTTGTCGTTCCTGCGGAGATTCGACACACAACGGTGTCTCTCCCTCTCTCTCTCTTTCTGTCTCTCCGAGCTTGATATGTTTTAGAAAAGAAAATTAAATTTTAACGTTAAAATTAAGTAACACCGAGTATCTGCTTCACATTATTAATTTTGTTTTTGCTACGTTCGCAAAAGATTTGCAATATTTAATAAACATTCGCGTGCAGAAATGATCGATAAAAAATGCGTTTCAATAAATTGATGTTGACTTTTGCCAAAACACACAGTCCTCTCGCGATTGATGGACTATTTTTCATTCTCGAAATGTTCAATGACGTTTGCACAGTAATTGACGACTGCAATACACGTCAGAGAATTTCACAAACAAAAGTTTACTTTTTAACATAAATTACTTTTATTTATATTTTGTGTGTATGTGCGCGGTAGAAATTTTTATAGGTTCTTTTTTTTTTTTTTTTTACTGTTGAAATGTAAATGTTTTCGTGCGATTTCACATTGTGTCACGTCTGCGTAGAGAGACGGAAAACCGAAAAACACAGAGTCGAGGTTTTGCGTAGATCGAGTGGTCAAGAGCAGTCGAAAAACGAAGAATTGCGATTCGAATCATTTAGATAGAAGCAACTTTATTGTAGTTTCTCACGGTATCCAATAACTGAACTTTTATTTGGTTGATGTAAAACTATACGTATATAAATAATAAAGATTTTAAAAATTACAGCATATATAAAAACAGAAATATTGTGATGTTTTGCAAAACAATATGGATATGCATGTTATCTACTTCACGCATTTGTATTAAATTTGAAAATTCGCGAATTGCGCGTGCTTTTTGATTTTTATTTCTTTTTTTTTTTTTTTTTTTTTTTTAAATCAAATTGTGTGTGTTCAGAGTTGGTTTTCGTGCGAAACACGCGTTCGTTCTAATGCATCTTTTTTTTTAATGTAACGTAATGTTTGTTCGTTCCATATGTAAAAGTTCCTTTAATTTGGTCGTTCCATATGTAAAAGTTGCTTTAATTGATTGCAATGCGTCTGACTGCTCCTAATTAACGTACAGCGCGAATAAAACACGGTACGGTTGATGCGTGATGTGAGTTCCAGTCTCTACATTCGTCGTTCCGCGAGTGTATAATTAATTACCAACATTTGGACATGCGCGTAACAGCAATGAAATTGCGACGGCAACAATTTGCAAGCGAGCGAGCGAACGAGAGAGAAAGAGAGAGAGAGAGAGAGAGAGGCGGACCAACCATATATTGACGATACATAACGTTGAAATTAATATCGTCTCATTTGTCAAAGTACGATACATCGTTCTTTGACCGTCTGCGACGGAAAGTACCTTTTAGGGGAGAGCGTGCCGAACAAACGCCGTACCCCAAAACGGGCCCTAAACGCTGTCACAACATATACCTACAGCGACAGGGCGTTCTATCGACGATGTGTTAAAAGCGGCGCGGTATTATATTAGCGTTGTTATGAATTAGCCATTTTTGTGTGGAGCGGCAGGTAGGCCGCCGCATTCCCATGATACGTTTTCGATTGTCAGGGAAGTGCGGGCATGTTTTTCGGGCCTTGTAAAAGTCGACGTGTGACGCAAATGTGCGCGCACATATTTATAACGAGCACAGGAAGAAGACGGTCATCAATTTTCTATCGACAGAAAAAAAAATCTAATCGAGGTAAGAAAATATTTCACACAAAATTGTGCGCAGAAGAATTGTGCGATAAACATTTTAAACGTTTTTCTTATTTATTGAAAATTTGGGGGTTTAAGTAGTTTTTTTTTATATACTTTTTATTATTAAATCAAACAAAATAACTGAAGAAACACTCGCGCGCGTTTTGGAAATGTGCAAACTGTAGATATATTATTTATTATTGAACTACTTTTGCGCGTAGAAATGAAATGGAGTAGAAGTTGAATTGTGTGAAATAGGCAGATGTGGTCTGTTTGCGGTTGGAAAAGCGAGAATAGATCCGGCCGAGAACGGTCGGCCGAGAGATTTTGAAGGAGGGTGGTGAGATCTTATCCCGTGTGTCTAATTGACTGATGCGCGTGGACGCTACCGTAAAGAATCTCCCGCGTGCATTTGGAATGCATTGCGGTCCGTTCAAAGTAGGGCCAAAAGGGTAACAGATCATCTCTCAAATGACGCTTATCGAATCGAGCGGTATTTAAATCGAATTAACAAAAGAACTCGGCGGAGAATCTCGTCTATTTACGTAAGATTGTTAATTTCTGCGTCGCATTAATTTTATCGCTTGTGGGACGCGACGAATGGAGGTCGTAATGTGAAACCCGAGCGATTATACGGTTAAACCATATATATATATACATATAAAATAAATGGAATGCAAAATCTTCCGAGTGTGAAAAGCGCCTTTAGAGGGTTAAAAAACGGAACGAAAGGGTTTGAGGAGGGAAAACTTCTCGATGGCGGAATTTCCAGCCATCGAAAAGCCGTTTCCCAATCTCCTTCTCTTTCGATCAACGAGCAATACGGCTATGATAACAAAAACATTAATAATAATAATAATACATCAAAACGCGCGCGATATACCAAGCGAGCCCTCGATGCGTGCATGGCGTGCTTGCGCGCGTTTAATTTGCATGGTATAAATCGTGTTTCCGGTCGAGCACGCAACGCAAACACGCGTTATCGTTTACGCCCTCGGTCCCTCCTCGGATCGACGACGAGAAAGAGAGCGTCGCTCTCTCGCGTCGCGTCGCGCATTGTGACCCCGCTAATTTATGATTCGATAAATAAATCAACGCCGTTTCGTTTTCCCCTTTCTTCCCTCCCCCTTGCCTCCTCCTTGCGATTTCATCCCTCGTGTGTTGTTGTTGCGTTGCTCGCTCTCGCGCACACTCGTAAGATGATTTCGGGGGGTCACGCCCAGTTAAACCATCACACACGGCTATACCCATCTCGTTCGGACTTTCCGAAGGGTAGCTCCTAACCCTGTTTACCACCCCGTCTTCCCATCCTTCGAGTTACTCTCATTCTCTCTCTTTTTTTCTTCTCTGCGTTCGTTTCAGAAGCAACGCAAAACGCCGGATGCGTTTTACGCGAGGTGTCCCCGCGCGGCATCCGTGATTCGCTGATTTTCGTTACGTTACGTTTCATGATCTGCACGCGCGGTTCATGAATATTCATGGCGCGCTTGCACGCGCCGCTAAATTTCGATATGTGCAAATTGTAACGTAACAAATCAGTTGATTCTCAAATCATAAGCGCGTTCACAACGCGCGATACATAAAGATATTGAAATCTCGTCGTTCAGCGTCATCGACGCTGACGATATCCTCGTTTAGATAGAATTCTCGATGATTCTCGACTCGTTCACTTTGATCTCATTATTTCCGCTCGCAATTTCGCTTATTTCGGAAACTTGCCAATGACCGTAAATTTTTTTTTTCTGACGAAGGCTTCAGTACGCGGACTTTAAATTTTCAGAATTCGGTTATCGCGCAAAAATACATCAATGTCTGGTGCACATTTCTCGCTTATCGGATCAAGATAACTCCGCAAGGCGGATTCTTGATCGTCATATTTCAATCGTTCCTCTAAAGCAGTAATAAATAGGCGACTATCGCGGTCTGAAATTTACGAGCGGACCCGAGCGGCGATGTTATGGCTTCGGGTGCGGAGTCAGACCCATTTCCCTTCGCGTTTTTATTATTTTCTGATAGCATGTTTACGAGGACGGATGAATGGAAGAATATTTTATGGGAGACAAGTATGGGTTTTAGATTAGGTACGGTTGACGTTCTTGCAAAATAATATGTACACGCACACATATATAAGAGAAATATCTTTTTTACTTTTTAACCGAACTTGCGAATGTACATTTGCTTATTTCTACTAATTTCTCTGATATATTTTAATGACAATTAACACGATAAGTACACACACACACACAGAAACTTTTTTTTCCTAGCTACGAGCAAGCATATAATCTATGAGAGTATAACAGTAATGCGGAATTATTACCTGACTGGTTTGCCGATATAAGCGGAAATAGTCTGGTAAACTGGTACATGCCGGCATTCGTCGGCGAAAAAAGGGGTTGAAGGCTACAACAGACAGAAAGAGAGAGAAGGCGAAAGAGAGAAGTAAAATAAAATCAGAACGGTGTCATATGCGCCTGCTTGCATGATAAATGTAGCGATTTAAAATCGAAATTTCTCTTTTCGTGTGCACGACGAGCCCCGACGTTTGACTAATGGTCCCGCATTAACTATTGGAGCATTAATAGAACGGCGCGCGGAAATTTTGAAAAATACATTCGCCCCGACAAGAGAGAGATTAATATTTTTCGGCTCTATCTGCGCTTCACTGCACTGTATATTGCACGTTTCGCGATCTCTATGCACGGAATCTATGTCGCCTCCGTAACAATAACGATCATGAGCTGGCAAACTCCTCATTTCCATTCTCTTACTGCGTTTAAAAATTGCCGCGAAAACGACAAGTAAACGACAAAGAAAATATAAAAATCCTTCCTTTTTTTATAGAAAGATTTCGATATATTTTATACTTATTAATTTGCTGTTGTGATATGGTATTTATTTACATATTTTATTTATATATTTTGGTGTCACACTAACAAGCAGTTTTTTACGGAAAAAAGAGAAAATTATAGAAATACGCGGAGAGAGAGAATAGTTACTGCGGATATATACTTTAGCAGTTTTCCTGAGGCAACCCTTTCTCAGGTACCTGAAACCTACCTACTCGACAAAAGTGGTGGAAAGTATCGGGCGAGACGACAAGGCCACCCGTACGAAACAAGAGCGAGTTGACACCTAGGGCACCTAGTCGAGCCAACCTATTGTCCGGGGACAAGGAGGGGCGGGTTTCGGGGTCGGGATGGACTGATGCTTTACCGAGCGTAAAATATCCCTATTCTTTAAGCCATAATAGTTGCCGTGTTCTCTCTTTCTCTCGCTCTTTCTTCAAAAGCGTCACTCCTTTTATGTCGTACAAAAGCATTTTGTGAAACCATGAAATGCGAGCCGCCGAGTCGTGATTAAGGAGAGCGAGCGGAGAAGCGCTTTCGAGTGAATCGGAAAGAAAAAAAAACGTCACTTTGTTCTTGTCAACAGTCGTAATTCGAAATCTGAATATGTTAGCGTATTACATGCGATCTGAAAAAGTGAGAAACGCACATTAAAATCAGATGTCGTACATTATTTCTTTTCACAATATAATATCTTGATCTTTTATTGCATAAATTGTTCGATTTCACACGACGCCGTAAAGTACATATTCTCACGTAATATCTTCGCGTGGCTATAAACGCAAAATTTGAGATCTCGTGGCGCACGGCTCACACGTAACTCTCTCTCTCCGATCTCTCTCATCGGATATTAAAACGAAAGTGAAACAGAAAGTTCCGCCATTTGTGAAGGGGGACGAAAAGCAGAGAAAAAGAGAGAGAGAGAGAGAGAGAAAGAGAGCGGTGTGCAGATTCGGTCGATGCGGAAACGGGGACGAGAGAGTGAAAGAAGAGGACAGGGGTGAGGAAAACACAGAGAGAGGGTCACATGGAGAAGTGCGAGAGAATCGCTGGATGGAGATTCTTCATGACAGAGAATGATAATAATCCGTCGCGAGCGTTTTCTTTCATTTCGCTTTATTATCATATTATTAAAAAAATCCCCGTGAAATGTTATTAAAATCGCTTAAACGTCGCGTGCCGCTCGGCGCATCGCCGCAGCGCCATTGTCCTCTAATTTAATAATATCAAGCGCGAACTTTTTCGGGGGTTTCAACCCGCGGACAAAACGTGGGATGAGACAGAGAGAGAGGGGGGGAAATCGGCGGTCTCCCCCTCGTCGTTATTATCCAAATCGGATTCGTATGGTGCTCTCTCCTTACACCGTGACCATTTAGGGAGATATCCCTCTCTTTATCGTTGGTCGCGTCGCGCCAGCCGTCGAGCGAATATTTTCTCGCGAATTGTATTCCTCTCTCCGCGCGCGTCCTTCCCCTCCCTCGAGATTAAATCGCGAGCGTTTAATATGCGCAATTACGAAAACGCCGTGGAATCAAAATCAAAATCAAAATGTTTCAACGCGCGTTTAATGTATGATATACGCGTAACACATGCATATATATATATATATATATGTATATATACATACACGTATACAAGGCGCGTACAATAAATTACTCGAAATGTAATGCCCGTAGCACATTCATAATGGATAGTTACTTGCAATTATAACGCGGGGGCAAATATAACGCGGCACCTCGATTTTACGGAAAGTTTTACAGTGACAGAGATTTATCTGTGTCGCACATTTTAATTTATATGTTGTTATATACCGCGTTTCGGCGAGCTGACTATATATTTTCAACTCTCGGATAACGGAGAGCGTCACATTTTGCTATTGCGCTTCTCACCCGTCTCACGGTGTCTTATTTTGCGCGACGTCGTCGGCGCGAATCTTCTCGTAAATAATCGATCAAGTCCGAAACGCATCGTCTTGTTGTTGTAGCGCTCGCTACGAGCTCGTTCAATGGTTACGAAATTTTCGTCTCGCTCCAGCTGTCGGGCTGAAAATTGTAGATCGATCGACGTCTGGGAAGAATCCGAGCGAATAATAACGCGCAACTATAACGCCGCCGGCGCGAAGTAGAACGAATCAACGTCATTAGCGGCGATCTGCCTCGATGCGATGCGTCGGAATGTGCAGCCAGGCGAACACCGTTCTGGAGTGCATTTGTCGGCGCGATCTAATGGCGCGCATAGGATCCCGCCGCTTTCCGCACACACATTTTCACACATTCAAACATCATATGGTGTGCGAGTTCACGGTCGTGTTTTGCATGTATGTCCATCTCATTGTTAAAGCAATATTTTCCGACCGAATCCTAAATGCAAAGTCCTTCACGCTCCGGCGTGGATCTGCCTCGATTTCCCGCTTTTCAATTTTTTCCCGCTCTTCTAATATCTACATTACTCTCTATCATTGTTGAATTAACTCGGACTCCACGTCCGAGGATATTTGCTTGTGTGAATTTTAACAGAATTTTTTCAGAATAAAAAATCATGCGATCTCGCGGAAACTTCGTAAATTCGATCTCTCTTTCGTTTTTATCAAAATGCTGTTAATGCGTAGAATTTGTTTTTCAATTTTACGCGCTCTCCTTAAAAATTGAGGGATGCTATCGAAATTTGAAATTATTAAAAACAATACTCCCAGCAAAAAAACGAAGAAAAAGATTTTTAACGTTACAATTATTAGCATCGCGCAAGTAAAAAGATTTACGTTTAATTCATTTTCGTTAAGTTCGTCTGTTCTCGTTGCTCGACGACGGGGGATAATTGTGTGTACAAAGTGTGCGGAAAATAGAAGCGTGTCTGTGTGCGCGTTTCGCTCGGATGAAGTTTCAAACGCGTACGTTATTTGAAAAGATGCTCCCGTGTGGTATAATTTAGCTAAATAGATCCCCGGGACGAGACGTCGCGATGCGATTCGGGCAGAATGGACTGACGTAACGAGACGAAAGTGGATGACAGATCGTTCCTCTGTCCCGCGAATAGGCGTGCGATGATTGATTATCGGAAGAGCGACCTACGCGCCGCCGTCGTCGTCGTTTTGATTCGCCTATAGATACGTCGCGCGCCTTTATGCCAACTCGCTGCATGCGGACGCGACTACGAATTGTCGTTGCCGCAGGGTTACCGGTCCTTTGTGAAACACCACGAGCCATCGCGCAATTTTTTTACCGATCAAGCCCACTCTAATCGAGCAGCAGAGGCGTGAACGAGAGATCACTCTTCCGAAGTAGTTACGCGCTTCAAATTTTTCGAGCTATCGTGATTGCACCTTTCGATTTACTATAATAAATATAACGTTATATTTTTTTAAATACATTTTTGTACATATATTTTTTTGTACACATTTGCGGATTATCGATTGTAATGTTACACATTTGTATAGGATTATTTGTTTTTCTCTTATTTTTTTTTCAAAGTATTTTTAAATTTTTGCTAAACCGCGAAAATGCTCTTTCGAGAAATGTTCACTTGGAGAGATTATTTCAAAGTCAAGGGGTTGTGAATTCTGTTTTCTTCTTAAGTGAGAAATGCTATTGGTATGAGAAATTTTTGGGCGCGCGAAGATAAACGATTTGACGATCGATAGGAAGCACACGGAACATAACAAACGATCGAGGGAAAATTCAAGAGTCACATCCGGAGAGAATCCATAGGATCGTTTTCACAGCGTGATCCTCCGCGCGTCGCGATTGAATCAATCGGAGGGAGAGAGTTGTGGCGTGCGCGCAAAGGGGTGCGTGCCGCCCTCCGTTCCGATAAAGGGACGCGATTTTACGCCTCTCTATCTAGCGCTGTCTATTCCTCTCGCCCCGAAAGCCAACAATTAGTCGCCTGCTTATGTCCGTGATTAATGGACATCTACGAGTGCGGTGACGGCGGGCGTGTGTGTTCCAATAGCGCAAAGAGAGAGCGAGAGAGAGAGGAAACGTGAGGTGAGAGAGTTAGTTGCGAGTGGCGGTGATATTCCATTAGTGGCTATTATATTCATCACGCGACAATGCGTGAAGTTCTTATGACGTTGCACACGGTCGCCAACAGTTGGGTAATAGCTAGTCCGGTGACACGGCGTGATTTCCCCCGACAGTTCGCGACGCGATGTCATTTTTGCTGAGTAATAAATAATAGGAGACACTGAGAGAGTATATCGTAGGAACAGTGGAATATGTGGACTATAAAATAAAATAATTCTCTTAAATACAAGGGAAGTGTACGTAGAATTGAAAGAAGATCGCAAAGTCTGCGGCAGTATATAAACATCAGATGAATTTCGAAAAAAATGACTAGCTTATATATGCGCGTCTAAATATATTCAAAAAAACTGTCGCACGCTTTCCAAACTTCTACCATAGATCTTCCCCTCGCCTGTACAAAAAAAAAAAAATCGATAAAATTTTCCCACACACTTACAAGTCGCATAAAAACGCCGTGTAAACTTCGGCGAAAGGGTTGTAGTCGTAGAAAGTGTAAATATTTTCGTATGCATGTACGCAAATATAATCGCGCCTTCGGCGGGGAACGTCTGTCACAAAAGAGCACATCACGCGAGCTGACACTACCTCGTCTCCGAGAGCAAACACGTAGTCGCGACGCGCTACCTTTTTTTTTTTTTATTCCTCTTCTTTCCGCGACACGCGGTTACACGGCGGGCGTATATATGCAAAGACAATATTTTGAATGTATAATGAAACTGCGCTCCGGCGGGCGCGGGATACCGCGACGGAAAGTCCCAAGGTTCGACCTGTCAATTTCGCAAAAGTCTATTTCCATATTTTGCATTTCGAGCAACAGCCATTTACAACAACAAGTTTTCGTCAACGGGCGCGCTCGTGCCGATGCCGCATCCGTTCCGTATCTTCGCGTGTGTTCGCGGCGACAAGCCACATCGCGAAACGCGTGCGAGCGTTTTGCTGCATTGTTTTTCGACAATCGTGGCGAAGGGGAATTTTCTCGGCGACGAAAATAAATATGCAACAACCAGGGAAAAGAGAGAAAAATATATTTCGGAATTAATGAACGAAATTAATAGGATCTGTCATAGGCGAGCGTTTTGCGTTGTGCTGCATTAATTAAAATGCGATACATGGCTATCGCGTGCATCTCCCTTCCCTCCCCTTGTACATACATACGTCCGACTTTCATAATTATAACGCGAGAGGATAACTCGCGTGTGAGATTATGCGTGTAAATTAATTATACAGCTCCATTATGTGTGCGATTCTCGTGGCACATGTGCGTTTGAATATTATCCACAAAAAATTTTGAACTTTTTTTTCAAGCACAAGTGCAATCAACATACCAAAAACAAAATATATCCTTTGTTTTAGAAAAGTTTTGTTGTAAAAGTTTTCATTTTTTTCACGTTTTGCGATTGTACAAAAGAAGAGCGCGGTGTTCTGGGATTACACAAAAACTCGAGGATAATAAAAATAATCAGAAATTAATTTACACAAATTAAAAGCAACGTGTGTATCGCGATTTTGTGAGATTGTTATTACTTTCTATTGCTGATTTCTTGATATTTAGAAATTTAAACTTCTTAAGAATGCAGTCGCGCGCTAAAGCCGGCATTTATTTCGGAAAATATTGCGATCGAACGCGTAGAGATCACATTTAGGTCAACAACTCCGTGACAGCTACTTAAAGCCTGCGGTTTCCCAAAGGACTATTTGGCCAGATTAGCCCGCGTATAAGTGTGCTCTAATCCTGTTAAAATGTTTGCCAACCGAGGGAGACTGGGAGCGCGCGGGGCTTCGAATTGTGTGTCCGGATATACACGATGTTCGTTTATATTTGCACAGCTTGGTCAAACATTGGAGTGTGCCTTTTAGTAACCCCCGACGCCTCCGGCAAAAACGCGGGCGCACAGTTATATGGGGATTATATTCGGTGCGCGTTCGGTAAAAAAAAAATTTAAGATCGCGTTCAAACTTGCCCCCAACTCTTCGCTCTGGGGTCGTTTGAAATGTGGCGCGTAAAGTCGTCGCGATATGATCGATAAGATATTGAAATTTTAATATTCGCAATTTATATCTCGCGCGAAATATTCATAATTGCATTTGTAAGCATCAACGCAATCGATTACACGCGGAAGCAATATTTAATTGGACAATAATGATGTGAGCGATAATGTAAGAGCAGCGCAAATTAGCAACGCTGCGGTTGCGGTTCGCGTCAGCCATATATGTCAAATTACGGGCGTATCGAGTATGAACAGAAACGTTGAACTAACAATACCTCTAAAAATAATAACGTTCACTAGAATTGCAATATGAGGTGAAACTCGAAAACGCGATATATATCGCGATTGCGAAAATTCGCGCACGCTTTTTTTTTTTTTACCGATGATCTGAGATAAAAAAACAGCGCGTGCTATTTTTCTTTTTTTTTTTTTTTTTTTTTACTA
>NW_018020596.1:505605-544616 GCF_002006095.1 Pseudomyrmex gracilis
TTTATACTTTTTTTTTTTTTTTTTTTTTTAGTCACAAAAGTAATCGTACAATGTTAAATACGTACAAATTAATGTAAAATTACGGGGAAAAAAAAATTTACAGAGCAAAAGAGTACGATCTCAGTGCGAATATGAATAATGCATGCGAATGCATCAGTTTTTTTTGTATATCGATAAATGATTCGAATCCCCTGTACAAAGCCGTGAGATGTATCGCGCATTTCTTCTACACGTGTATCAGTCGCATTATCGCCGATTTACACGTTAATTCGACGTTGGTCGTGGAAGAAGGCGGAATGAACGGTGGCGCGAATAACCGGCGCGCGAATTATGTGACACACACACGTAATGACGGGGCAATGCATCATAATAAAATCCTCGATCTCGTGTCAGAAGAGCGCGCGCGCGCGCGCTATTGCACGGCAGACCGGCCGGTAATCGGCCATTATGCCGATTCCATTATGCTCGGTATTATTGCCGGTCATCCCGGAGAAGAGAAGAGTGACTGATGACGAGCGCGGCCGGGTTCTTTGCAACAATACCTCAACAGCCGTGCCGATAGTTTGCCGTTGAAAAATTTGCGGAGAGAAAAAAAAAGACAGAGAGAGAAAAAGGCGTCGGTGAAAGAGAAGACAGAGAGGGAACGTGTCGAAAGTGGGCGGCATAATTCGGCCGTTTTCTGAAAACGGGGAAAAAATGGTTAAGGGCTGGGTTCGGAGACATTTTTTTCGGCGTGCACACGTCGCTCTTTTTTCGGGGAGAAAATGGGGTAAAATCGAGCGACCGCCTGTCAGTCGATCTCATTGTCGGGAACTTGATTTTGCGACCATTATTAGCGGTGCGCGCGATTGTCGACCTCATTGCCGCAAATACGGGGTGTATGTTACCCACAGGGTTCGCTTTCTTTTATCTCTCCTTTTGAGAGAACTTGATTGTTGCCAAAAGTTTTAGCGAATAGTTTTCCGACACGGATTTATCTCACGTGAAAGTATTATTAAATTTACACCAAGTTTTTTTACAATCCTGACACGCGACATTATTACAAGTGCATATAAATATGTATGCACATTCTTCCATTGATCAAAACGTCATACGCATCTTAGTACGTGTGTGAGCACCTGTAATTAGTAGTACGTTATTTCGCGCTACGTTAAACATTGAAAAAAAGATACAATATTTGAAAAAAAAAAAATATTATTCCCTTTTAGACAATGTTTCATGAAAGACCTTATTAATTTAACGCAGAAATAAAATCTATATTAATACGCGCATAATTTCACATTAATAAAAACTCATCTGAATTCGCGACTGAATTACAGTAATAGAAATCCACAATTCACGATGTAATTATACAATGTTTGGAATGCATATTACGGATTATCATAATAAAGTTTGAACGCATAAATTATTGTGAGATGTATGTATCCGATGCTGATTAGTTTCATAAATCGTTTGTCCGACGACGTAATAAATTCCAAATAATTAGCGTACGAGACGTAATAAGTTTTTTTTTTTTTTTTAAATATCTACACTCTTCAAATTGTTTCTGATATATAATACCAAATTATTATAATTTCAAGTTAATTAATGTTATTAGAAAGAGTGTTTTGTCTATCTGTATTTTGATATCCAGTTCTGATTAACGAACGATGCGCCGTAATTGGAGGGCACAAAGATATCTCGATATGTTGCGGAGACGTGCATACAGTAAACAGTAGATTCGTCGGCAGCTTCTCTCAAACGAGATAGGGTCGAGGCGAGAATGCGAGAGTCGGCAGAGAGAGAGAAAGAGAAAGAGAGAGAGAGAGTGAGAGATAGAGAATATACCGAGAGAAGGCCAAAAGCGAAAGAGAGAGAGTGAGAAAGAGCGGGGTGTGTCTCAACGCCTGGCCGCGACATCACCAATTAGTCATCGACGCTTAAAAACAGCGGGGGTGCGCTGCTCCACCCACTCACCTACCTACCCCTTTGCAGCTCGAGCGGATGCGAGACGAGCGAGGCTGGCCCGAATCGCGTCGCGTCGCGTCGCATTCGCGAGAGGAAGCGCATTTTATCGCGCTCCACTGGAGTGACTTACTTGCATATTGTCGCCGTTCAACTGCAACCCTCTCTCGTGTCGCCCGGACCGGAGAGACCTAATTGCACCCTGGCTGGTTCAGCAATAACTGTTTTTTTTTTTTGAACGAACTGTTCAGAACGAACGCTGCGGAACGTGTCATTAGCAATTGGTAAGCATTTCGAGATTGCATTTGTGCAATCGAAAAATTAGCGGTATCTCTAGTTACGGAAGAACAAAATAAAGAAATTTTTCTGCATTTAATCACTTTTCACATTATATCCGTTTAGTCTGATCACTAGAGCTTGTCTTCTCTTATAAAAATTATAAAAATACATTTAAATGTGTTTGAGATCTGAAATACGATAGAGATAAATCGCGAACGCAATAAAGGATTTATTGCAAATCCGCCAACGTGCAGCTCTTTTCTTTTACATTTTTCAACGCGAACTTCTCGTATTTATTTAAAAACCTCTACTTCTCTTTCTCTCTCGCGTGCGCGCGCGCTAATACATGAGTTATCTGGATTCTCTCGTCCAGATGCGAATACGCGCCCGCGGCGCGCTTTGTATCGCATTATCATGCCCTATTATAATCATGGCCATGTTCCGTTAATAATGACAGATACGTATATCTCGCGCGCGCGAGTTCGGGTTAGAAATATCTATGTGGAGAGCGAGAGAGCGCGCGTCCGAGCTCGTTTACCGTCTGGACATGAATATCCCTCTCTGGTATCCAAGTCCGAGCTGTAGATAAGGGTGAAGAAGTGAAGTGAATACAACAAGGGGGTGCCGTAGGCAGGGGTCTTGTGTGTAACATAGCAGCTGCTATTGACACCTCGATACTCTGACTCAAATGGAACCAACCAACTCCTCGCGTTGCACGGGCATAGCTACGCTTCGCTCGGCGAAGGTCCGAAGGCTACACTTACGCTATACACGTGTCTCTGTGTGTGCATTCGGTGCCGTTTGCGCGCGTCTGTGCGCGTGCATGCGGTACACCGAGAGACGATCGAACGCACCCTCGAGAGAGATCGACTTTGCTACCTCTCTCTCTCTCTCTATCTCTTATCTCGGGGTATAAGAAAGTGGGACATAAACTTCAACCGCGACCGCTCGCCCTCTTTGTTGTTTATATTAAACTCCATGACATGTTGTTCAGATTTTTATTTGCGTAAGCTTTGCACGTAATACTTATATAATTTTCGAGAAGAAGCAAATTGTAGTACGTGTGTGTGAAAGTTTTATATTGTTTTCTGGAAAAAAAGAACGGAGGTTATAATATAGTAAGAGAAGAAATAAATAAACAGATGAAAGTTATACAAAATAAATTTATATATAAGTCAATTTACAGGCAAAACTCGGGTTTTATTCCTCAAATGCGTCAAGTGATTAAATGCGATAATGGCTGATAATTAGGAAATTTTTATTTCACAGAGATTTCGCTGTAAAACGCTGCAAAAGCTGGACGTGAAGGTAAAATATATTCTCCACTAAGCGAGAAACACAAGTTTAAATGCTTTAAGGGCGCATTTAAATTAATTTTCTTTCATGTCAGCCAAGTGTACATTCGCATTGACTAATTTAATTTTCACTCGGCGTCAAATCGCGTTTTCAAGCGCTCGGTTTTAAATCCGCACGCGCGCAAATAACAAATTTAATTAAATAAAATAAGAAATTTATATATATTGCCGACATAAATAATTATAAAGTTTAAATATTTGAAGCGCGCGACGTCCGAGTGTCAAATATAAAAAAATAATAATATTTTGCTCTCCCGATGTAGCTTTTTTTTTAAGCCAAATTTTTTTCCTCGGTCGTCATTTACTCCCGTGTTACTTCCTTCGGTGGGGGGAAGGAACGCAATAAATAGAGGGTTAAACGTGCGGGGCATCCTCGCAATCGAAGGGAGCAGATGCGTCGCGCCCATTAACGAGCAATTACAACGCTGACGTTACATTAATTATTCGCGATGAAAGACGCGATCGCGGACAACAAGCAGGACTCCTCTTTATTCGCGATTCGCTCGATTGAACGATTAAGGCGGTCTTTCTCGGCGCACAGCAATAAACAGTCGTGACAAAACGAACCTCCGCATAATTCGGTAATTAAAAGCTCTTCCCTCCCCTTCTCTCTTACTCACTCGCGCAACCGAGTCATCCCGGCAGGCGCAATCGGTTCTCGTAAATTTGCATAACCTGCTGCCTAGACCAGGTAAGCCACCCTCCCGACCAACGGAATAGAGACAAGATGTCTAATGTCGCGGAAACTTTTTACTGCCATTTAGAAATAAAGAGCCGAATAATTCGAGCATTAAAGCGCCGTCAACGCGCTGGAACGGAGGTTGTCGCGCCTGTGTGTTTCGTGCCTGCTGTGAATAAACGACGTGACATCGCACGCAGATTTATATCAGGTCGGGAAATCGTTGAATTATCACACTAGAAAAAAATTTTCCCCCGATCCTCATCTTTTCTCAAAGTCCATCCTCTCAAAATCTACTATCTGATCATTTCGTAGCTGTCGATTTGTGCGTAGCGCAATTTTGGTTGAGAATATTTATATAAATATTCACACAGAAGATCGCGATAAAAGACCTTTCATCTGCAAGAAGAATCGAAGGAGGTACCAACGAAACTATATCGATAAGCCTCTTTTGTAATTAACGACGAGAGATGAAAGACCGCGACGGTCGTTGCGGCGAGTGTCTGTCAAAGAGATAGGAGCGCGCGCGGAATTACACGCGAGCGGGAAGGGGGGCGTGGATTTACAACTGCTCCGGGATGTAATCGGCCGTGTTTGCCGCGGTCGGGAAAGAGAGAACGAAAACGCCGGGCTCTCTCGTACTTACAATCGTGGCAGGTCGTACGTACGAACGTATGTAGCGCGGTGGCACGCGACCGATCCATAGAAATCCTTTATAGACGCGGCGTGCATGTGACATTTCTGGACGAGTGTTCCTGACTGCCGACCGACATACATGCGCGAAGACAGATAGCAACTATAATACCGTCGTCGGCCTGGTACCTTCCCATGGCGCCGCCGCCGAAGCATCTCCGTCCCTCGGCCCTTTAAGACACTCGAGAGGCCACTCTGCTCGACCAATCAATGCCACATGTACGTGTAATCGCGCGTGGATGGCACTCCGGCGTACGACGTGGAGCACGCACTTCGACGAACTACATCGCAGAGGATCGCGCGGTGATAAGAAGATTTCGCGACGTAATGAAAGTCTGCGAGATATACGTGCTGGTTTTTCCTTTTCTCGTTCAGTTTGCAGACGTACGTAATAGAGTCAGAGGATTTAAAATTTTATTTTGAAAAAAAAAATGAAATTCGTGTTTTTCAGAGTGCGATTAAAATGTGTAAAACTTCGAAGAAAGTTTTATCGAAACATTGAAAATCAAAAGCCAGTCAAATCGGATGAATTAGTACATCGAATTGTCTTTGCTTATATCTGTCTACATCCCGTGCGAAAAAAAATGGGAGTACAATGCGGAAAAGAAGTCACGAATAAAATGGAAAACTAATAGGACGCGTCCCGACAATGGTCCGAGTTGATTTTCAAGCCGCAGTCGGCCGCGGTTCCGCGTTTTCCTGCCGGCGTTTGTTGTTCGGCCGCTCGTCAGTCGCAGGAGAGAACCGCGTTGGTGTGCACATCCACGTGTATTCACGCACGCGTGTCCACAGGTAGAGAAAGAGAGAGAGAGAGAGAGAGAGGCATTTTTCCACGGGCACCTGCAGTTTAAATAAACGCATCCGCCCACCGCTTTTTCCCTTTTCGGCCCGCTCGGCCGAATGAAAAATGAAGAAGCGAAATGCAGCAACAGCGGCCAATCGCGGGAACAGGTGAATCGGGGGCGTTTTCGGAAAATTTGTCCAAAACACCTTTTCGGCTTCTTGAAAATATTTTCAAAACACAGATAAGTGTTCTCTCATTGAAGATGCGACGATGAAACACGTTTGACGGAGCTTGGAAATTATCGATATTTGTCCAAATTTAATAAATTTCCCGTTTTTTTCTCTTTATGTCACACGACGCATCTACCTTCATTGATTATTCGACTAATGCTGACTTTAAGAATCGATTGTTCGAGAGATCGCGGTTTGCCTTTCGAAATTTAAACCGCGGCTAAATCCCGGCAGCAATACACAGCGCGCGCGCGCGCAGCCTCCGATATTATTCCCTAATTACGCTCGGCGTCTGGTTGCGATCCGATCGTTTCTCTTTGTGCGGCGATATCGTGGCCCCTTTCGCTCCCTCCCCTTTCCGTCTCCCCCTGTAATACACCGTTTCCGATATAGCGGCAAACGCCGGCACGTCTAAGATGTATCAGCGTTGTATCGGCACGGCATTACGTGCATGCTTAGACGTGCGCAACAATACAGTCATATAGGTTCGGATATAAGCTTCCGAGGCTCTTTCATCTTATCGCGGTATCAACGTCAAACGCACCAGACGCTCGACTCCGACTCCGCTTCGGATCGCTAGCTC
The DNA here is from genome assembly GCF_002006095.1 of Pseudomyrmex gracilis. NCBI lineage: Eukaryota > Metazoa > Arthropoda > Insecta > Hymenoptera > Formicidae > Pseudomyrmex > Pseudomyrmex gracilis. The sequence continues at coordinate 512,153 of NW_018020596.1, forward strand.
GCGCTCTTGCTCGCTAACTTGCCCGTGTGCGCGCTCTCTGACTGGGTTTCCGCCTATTCTCATTCTCCGGGTATATATACCCTATCCGGGCTACCCGAGAGAGCGCATAACAGAAGCCGGGTTATACCCTAAACCTATACCGCCGGGGTATAGGTTTATACGTGGAGGTCTGGGGGCTCTTGCCTTGTAACGTATTGCCTTTCACGAGACGCCGCTGCTGCTACCGTGGACGCGTGTTTGTGCCTCCGATTCCGATCGTACACGGGCGTAACTCCACGCCCGATGCCACGTACGCGATTTTTCATATCGAATGCAAGGACCGGCGCGAATGTCATTAATTTTTCCCCGCCGAGGCGAGACATTTTATATATCGAATTCACCGACCGATGTTTACGTCAATCCTCTCTCGCGTGCACAAAACCTTTTATAGAAAACTCTATATAGAACCCTATATAACCTATATAAAAAAATTGAGACGGTCGAGAAGTTTTCCTCAAAATGGCTTTCAATAAAATTAAACGTGTCTACATTTGTGCGCAAATGAACGATATCGGATATTTTATTGTTACCTCTTTGATGTAAAATAATGTCGCGATTTCTCTAAAACTGATAAGCAGCAGCATCAAAGAGCAAACGTTTTTTTCCTTTCTATCACGTCGTCGCGTGTCTCTTTATGCAAACCCAATAAGAAATCGAGCACCGGTGTGTTATGGGATCGAGACGTCTCCCGCTGGGCATACGTTGAAAACAGAAACGGCGGCGGCGGCGGCGGCGGCAGAAGTGGAAAGGCCACGTGCGCGCCAGGCGCCGCTCGAGGCTTACGAACTGTCGAAGCGCGTAATTCTCCCCGGATTCGCCGCGTTGCGCCACTCGAATTAATATATTACGAGCATTCGGGTTGTTCGTGTTTGCCTTCGAACATCAAATGCATCGCGTAGGTGTCACGAACGTGCACGCTAGGGCGGACTGGGGCGAATCCGATTCTCGTTATGCGTCTCGCATCTAATATCGGGGAGAGAGCCTCAATGTATGCATTGAACTTGTTTCGACCAATTATATTTCGATCCTCCTCCCCTACACCTTTAAGTTTCGATAAATTCGCGACGACATTCAATGAAATGGAATATTATTTTTTAAACAACAAATGTTTTTATAGCTTTCGTTAAACAATTTTTATTGCATTCGGAGAGTTTGTTGAAAAAAAATGTTTAAACAATTTTTCTACATATTTTTACCTAGTAAGAAGAGATAATACGCGCGAGAGTAATTTTTCTCTGCTGACTCTACTCGATTTGCAACACACTTTTATTTCAAAAAATAAGATTCTATTGGATAAAATCGAATCGAACAATAGGGGAGAAACGTTCGAGCGCCGGTATCGACGATAATATCGCCGACGTGCTCATTTCCACAAAGCTGATAATCCGCGAACGAAAGAGCTCGATGTAAAAACCTTCTTCACGTATATTTATACATCGTTTGTACATATATTATATATACATATATATATATATACATATATACATTTTACGCGCGCGCACACGAACGTGTACGTACACACATTCGGGCCGGATACGAGGGCATCTACATCTATATACCGACGTATTGGGGACTGAGATTTGGCAGACCCCCTCGACTCGACTCGACTTGCGATTATTCAATTCATCGGCCTGTCAAAAGCACCAGTGCACGCTGTGTTCCCTGATCGTTCTCTTTCCCTTTCCTCTCTTTCTCTGTCTTTCTCGCATCCCCGTTCACTCTCTTTCGATCCTTCTCTTTCTTCCTTCCCCCTCCGCGTGCGACCTTCTCTCTTTCTCTCTCTTTTCTCCTCTCTTCCGCATATATACTCCCTTGGTATAACTTTCCTTCTGTCTCTCGTCCTCTCGAACCATCCTTCTTTCCCGTCTTCGTTGGTCGCTTTTACCCTCCGCTCGCGGCCGCCGTTCCCTTCGGGGTGGAGAACGATTAGGAGCAATACGTTGCGATAACTGCCCCTAATATCTCGGCATCGCTGCCATACGCAATACAAATTAGGGAAGCGTACCGTGAAAGTACAGCGGATATTTGATTCTACGATTCTCTCTCTTTCTCTCCCGCTCGCGCGCTTTCGCCAAATATAAGCTTACTTTCGAAAGTTGCGGAAACACGTGGCGCTCGCAAGTGCATAAATCTGCGCCGAAACTTATTTGTCATCGTGATTTGTCATCTTGACAAAATTGCGTGGCAATTAAATTTTGCGATTGTTTGTAATTGTTTGCAAACAAATTTCTTGCAAACAAAAGTGTCAATCTTTTTTTTTACAGATCATCAGATCTTTGTGATACAAAAACTCTCGAAGAGAGAGTTCGGTGATAACAGGTGATAAGTGAGATATCAAATTTGTCTTTTCTGAAATTCGACCACATCATCTGTGCCTATTATCGCGCGAATATCTGCGTCGATGCGGAAAATTCTGTCGGTTCTTTTGGCCCCGTAATTTATTCGAGCGCCATTCCCGGGCCGCGTTATAAGCCCCGGCTTATATCGACGTGTCAACGCTTCACCTCGACACTTGGGCCGTTTTTGTCGCTCCGAGGGAAATGTCATTTAAAGTCGTGGCTCGTTTTAACGAGAGAATGCGCGAGAAAGAGGGAGACGCGACCGGAGCGAATTCGAACGATTCGAACCGCCGTTGTCGCCGCCGCCGTGAAAACACCACCGCACACCCCTCACGGCGCCATTAGCTGTCATCGCCTTCACCGGCCGCTTTCATCGCCCGCCATGAAACAAATGATCAAAGCGTCAACGCGGATGCTGTGAATGGACCGCAGGATCCATCCATGGCCGTGTCCTACCACCCTCTCTGCCTGACCGATAAAGCCATTGGATGTGTCGAGCGTAATTGTCAGAGAGCGTCTAGTTTCCTGTTGACTATTAAGTTAGTCGGACTATATATATACACACTATTGGCGAAAACTTCAGATGTGTATGTTTGTTTTCGACGATTCCGAAATTATTTGACGTTCGAAAATGTTTTTNTTTTTTTTTTTTTTTTTTTTTTTTTTTCGAAACTGTGGAAATTACTTTGTTCGAAAAGTAGCGGTGGAAAAACAATCGACGTTCTGGAACCAATTACGCCCGCAAGAATTTTACGTTCTAAAAGCAGTTGTAATGAGGAACGATAAATACATCGAGGTTTATATTGTATTTTTATTCAATACGGACAGGCCGGGGTTATCATTGACGGTTTAACGGAGCTCGCCATTACCGCGGTGGATTTTTTCTGCAAACCCGATCGCGGATTGCATTCCCTGCAAAAATACGTTTTTTCGATATTGCTTTTTCCGTTTCATCGCTACAAATAAATTCGCCGGCATCCGCGGAATGGATTCTGCGAATCCATGTACCGCTCGCGCGCGCATATCGTGGTATGTAAAGCGATACTGAAATAACTGCTGTAGAAATTGAGCCCCGCGGGTTGCCACGTATTTGTTGCGCGTACGGAAACGAGTTATGTATTGCGTAGCGAGCGTGGCGAGAAAATTAAGGCGAATTTTTCCCGGCCAACTATCTCCGAGATCAGTCATCATTGAGAGTGAGAGCTTTGATAAATTTTTGTATTTTGTTCGGATCGAACTTGACTGATATTCTTAGCTCCCCTGGAAAAGCACAATGCGAGAGTTATGATCGCGTACATGAAAACAATTATTTGTGTATCATAACAAATTTCACGTCAAATAATGATGTCTAACCGCGCTGATCGTTCAAAGCAAGTCGTGTCGCTTTTCCATAGTGCGTGGAGGAAGGCAAAGGAGGAGAAACACGAGAATGTGATGACGGAAAGGTTGGGAACGGCGGAGAGAGAGAGAGAGAGAGACACAGGTAGAGGAATATTTTGGCAGAACAGAGGCGGAGACAGATTTTAGCTGGGCAGCGCTCGCGCGCGCGGGTGACGTGATATTAATTAACACGAACCCTTCGACTCTCCCATCTCTCTCCTTTCTCTTTCCTTCTCTCGCTCTCTCTTTATGTTCGCACGTTTACCCTTGGAGGTGTAGAGTCGAGAGGGTTCAACTGTCACACGAGGCGCACACAGACGCACCTTGCGAAAGCACCGCCGACGAGCGGAAGGTGGAAAGGCTGCTCTGGCGGGCAAAACGATCCGCGACACGAAACCTTGTTACAACCTTATGCCACAATAGGGTGGGTGTGTATCATGCTACAAACGTTTGTACGAAGGTAAACGAGACGACAACGTACGTCTTGGATGTACGCGACGTACATCCGCCACGTATGCGACTTGAGAGTGTCGTAATGAAGGGATATGAAAAAGACATATATTTTATCTCTTTTTTATATTGTCGCGAGAAGAAGCGAGAAAAAAATCTTGATTTTAAACAAATCGAGAATATTTCCTTATATGTGCACTTTATATTATTTACATATTTGTATTTATTTTAGAACGCAAATTAGAATATAATAATTACAGAGTACGTATCACGTAAAATCCCCCAAAACTAAAAAATTCGCGAAAAATCTGACAGATAGTTTGTTTGATCTAAAATTGCCTCTCTTTCGTTCTTTTTGCAAAAGCTGAAAAAATAGTTTTGCCCAAGGAAAAAGAGAAATATTTTCCGCTGGTTTCGTTATGTTTACCAAACCCCGGAGTCGCGGATTTTGAGGCGCACGCTCGCATATCGAGAGAGTGCGGAATGCATTCGCGGCGTCGATTTGCAACGTTAAATTACGCCGTGGCGAAAACGCCGCGCAGTGGAAGCTTTTTTAAAACGCACGAAAAGCGAAAACAGCACCGATGGTGGTGGTGGTGTGTGCGTGAACGTGTCTCGGGCGACGACGGGCGACAAACGCCGTTTTCGGAGGCCGGGCACGAGCGCTCTGGAAATTGTTTTCTTACCCTTTTTTCCGTCAATTCGCGCGCGCGGGCGCTCTCTTTCTCTCTCTCTCTCTGTAAAAAGGGCACCACTCCCGGCTCTTTTTTTTTTTTTTCAGCTATTACATTTTCCCGTGAACGACGTACGTGACCACCGAATACGGCGCTTTTCTCTTGCGTGTATATCTAACATATGTATCGAACGTGAGAATAAACACAAAACTGCTCTCTAACCCCCGTTCAGTTAACGCCTCGTGCACTGCATGTGGAAAAGCTGTTTTCGAAGTGTAAGAAGATATTCGAGATTGCTTAATCGTGGAAAAAATAAGTTTCTAGTACGCACACAGCTAGAAAAAAAAATATATTAAGTTTTATTAAAACTTGCTTCGTACAAGTTGTGCGTGAAATTTTTTCGTTTTTTTTTTGTAAGAGGTTGTAATTATAACGGTATTTCATCTTTGCCCAAAAAATTATTGTTTTTACGTAATACAAGAAAAAAACAAATTTTTTTCTAAAGCATTTCTACAGAAATTCCAAAATTTTACTGAAGAATTCGATGTCTTTAATTATTTATACTCTGTTTGTACAAGTAGCAGCTAAAGAAAGCAACGGTGTCTGGAGAGACACGTACATTTCATCTCGGTTACGAGAGTTAATCGTACACACAGAAGCGGTGTACAGGACAGTATCTTTTATAGACTGCAAGCTCGAGGCGCTATGTTACATAAAATACAAGATGACGAGAGTTTCAGCTTTCGGATCGTGTGTGTACACCGGCGTGTATATGATGTATATACATCGATATCGCGCCGAAGTTCTCATTTCACCCGAGATATCGGATTTTTCCGGCCCGGTCTTTGCCACCCTTTCTCCGCTCTTCGCGCGCACGCTCTCTTTCTCCTTTATTATATACCTCCACGCCGCCTACTTTCACCTCCAACGTTGCCGCCGTCACCCCCGCTCGACCCTTTGTACCAAACAAAGCAATCTTGAACCCGTAGCGACGACAACGACGACGGGCCCCTACGTGCGACTGCTAGGTGACAATTTATATACCCCCGAGAACCACCTCTATATATGTAATAACTTACTCACTCGATACGTCTTTCTCGCGCGCGAGATGACGTTTTTCGCGGCTTTGTGTGTACCTTCGGCGGCTTGTTACCGCGAGAGGATCGCATTGTTTGCGCGACTACTACTATACGAAACAGTTCGCACCTTCGAAAATGGCACTGAAAGGCTTGGTTCTTGTTTCTCTTATTTTATTTTTTATTTTTTATTTTTTTTTGATCATTATCTCTTTTAACGCTGAGAGAGAGTTTCGCTTCGCTATAGTGTCGAAAGTTGCGACGTTGCAAGATTTTAATGCGATTTGTTTTGTGTTTTTGTGACACACAAAATGGCAATATATTTCGAAAAATTAATGTAAACAAAAGAATACGTTTTATCTCTCTTATTTTTAGATTCTATTTTACTTCGTAAAAGTTTTTAATAACGTTTGTTTTACCGTCTCTCGGGACAAGATTCTTAGGTGGCCGATCTCACAGCGTATATAAAATATAATCTTTTAATATCGGCAATTTACTCCGCACGGAGGGCGGTCGACGCGCTCTTTATTAAGCGCATTAAATGTAAGGGCTGTCGGGGCAAACGCGATCGAAATGATCGCGCGACGCGACGCGACGCGATATGTAAGAGTGTCGACGCGATATATGTATTTAATGCGCGCGTTATTGGGGCGAAGCAACTAATAAAGTCGATTTCACGCACGATTCGTTGCGTTCGACGCGCACGCGAATAATATAACTCGAGCACTCGCACTCTCGCCGGCTCGCGCTCTGCCGGCAACGACAATACGGCACATATACGGGGTGTGTCAACTCGCATTTCGGTCTCAATTGCGCCGTGTCGGAATATGTTATTGTGTAAAATTTAATGGAATAAGAATACACGTCGGTTGTGTAAAAAAATTGAGCGAAATGTTTAGACTTTTTATGATTGTTTTCTCAAGAAGAATCGTTTGGTTGTTTGTAAAAATGCATGCAATCCCACGAAATTATGTGAAAATTGAAAACATCTGATATATATATATGTAGATATAACAGAGAATAAGCAAACTTTCACAAAAAAAAAAAAAAAACAAATATTCAAACAAATGTTTTTACATATTTTTCCGAAACTGTTATGTTATTTTATTTTAAATATTATTAAAACCATATGTTTTATGCGGTGGGAGAGAGAGAGAGAGAGAGAGAGAGAGAGAAATTTAAAAAAAAAAAAACTGAAGCCAACTTCCTGTAAAATAAAAATTACGAAATTATTCGTTACGGAAAGGGATGTCGGACAGAATCTAATATATTGAAGAAAGAAGTGTAATAATTCTGGTACACCATATATGCCGACACGTATACGTTGTATTGTTACGGGATAAGAGACATCGCATAAGTCCGTGGCGTCATGTGCTCATAACTGCCCTCTATCAGAATAATAATATTATCCCTGCCACTCCCCCCACGATTATCCCGCTATTCGGCGCGTAGCTCTTACTTTTCGTGACTTTGTTTCGCGCACGTCACCGAAAGCTGTTGAATCGCGTAAACGCAGTGATAAATGGAAATCCAGATTATTGTCTCCGCGCGGAACAAATCTCTCGCTTTTCTGTCATTTCTGTCAAATTCGAGACGAGAGAATCGCTTTCACACAAATTAATACCGAGGGGTCCTGCGCGGAGAGGCGTCAGAGTGAATATTGCAACATTTCGACACAAATATTTCCATTTGACAAAAAAAAAAAAAAAAGAGACCTAGTCACTTCAGAAGACATATATTTTACGGATTCTTAATTTATTTCTAAAAAGTATCTTGAATTTGAAAAAGTTTTGAGTTATCTTGTTTTTTTTTTTTTAAACAAAAATATTATTTCTTAAAAATTTTTTAGTTTACGCTTCTCTTCGAGAAGTGTTTCTCCGTTGGACATTTATTACACGTAGATTATAATTCACGAAGTATATCTGCGCGTGTAATACGTCGTAATCTTCAGATAGTACTAAAGAGAGAGAGAGAGAGAGAGAGAGAGAGAGAGAGAGAGAGAGAATTGTCAGCGTTAGCTAATTACTCTTGAAGAAAGATCAGTCTCAATTAATGTTTCCATTGGTCGTACAACTTACCGCTTAAATATCAATTTGAAACAGACGGTATCCTTATTAGCATTAGCTCGGCAAGTACGACAAAGAAGTTTAGGTACGGCTAGGAAAGTTCAAGGATGCAAATAAGGGTAATATTACGACGGAAGACGAACTAGAGAGAAAGAGAAAGAGAGAGAGAGAGAGAAATAGAGAAAGAGCGAGGACTGCAGTTTCTTGCTGTCTCGTTTACACTCATCGTTGGAATTATTTTGTTCGCATGGGGTTGTAAGGAATTATGCAAACGAAAACGTGCGTATTGTTGTTGTATTATGGAACATACATTAGAATTATTCAGAAAACAATAGTGATTGCGATATATATAAACGTATTACATAAAAATTGTGTAACAATTGTACAAAAAATCACGACATATATATTAAATATTTAATGTGTGTATTTTTTATAGTTTAATGCGATAAAAAAATATTTGTTACGGTTGCAGATCATTAAAAAAATCGAATTTTGTGCAGAATAAAGCTACAGTACAACGCGAACTTTTTTTTTTTATCATTTAAGTTACTTCATCAGGAGCGAGTCCATAATTATCTTACCCCAGCAAGAAATAAATCATTTCTCCACTCTCCTCCCATCGCGAAATAACCGGAATATCGCCCTCAATTTATATTAGGTAATTGCGGGGATTACATTGATCACTTTTTATATCATTTCAATATAGCTCAGAGGGAGCGGAAATTATTTCTCAAGGTTTACGCGCTCGTAATGAGGTCTAGTTCACATAAATGTTATTAAGTCGCCACGCGTTAAAGAGAACAGCATAAAATTTAAATCTATTCCGCATTTGTTCAAAAATTAGCTTTGTCTTCTGTTATTTCCGCTAATGATCTAAAAGAGAAAGAGAAAAGATATCAAATATATACTTAAAGAAAAATAAATAGATAAAAGTATAAAAAACTAATAGGGTGAGAGAAGCGCGTCGAACCGTGATTATTCATCGTTGAGGGTTTTAGAGCAAAATCGCCGCAGCCGCTCATAGGTCCATCACGTCAGATGAATGAATAATTATCCCGTGCTCCGCGTACGAAACGAATCGTTTCTCGGCGTTACTCCCTTCGCGGAAATATACCTCTGTACCGAACCGCCCCCAATTTATATAAGCTAACCGAGTAAGCGCCTCCGACCATCCCCTTCCCATTGCTCGGCGCTCGTATAATAATCCCGTGAATCCCTCCCGATGTTCATTTCATTATTTTTTTTCCTTCTTCGCCGCGGCCGCCTCTCCTTCTTTTCCTTCGACCGCCACTTCCACGACCGCTTCTCCGCAACCCGCCAGCACCACCACCATCACCACCACCACCACCACCACCACCACCACCACCGTCCCTGAGAGGGTGATAAGTCGTGACGTAGACGAGGTAGAGGTGATTCCGAAGCGTAGGCGTGGTCGCGGCATCCCACCCCCGTCACATCGTGCCGTTACAGGGGCCAGCACGGAAGCGGCGGGGTTGGAAGGGTGCACCGATTTCGTGGGGGGTAGGATGGCGCGCGGTGCACGCTTCGCGTTGGCTGCCTCCTCCAACCCTCCACCACCACGTGGTCGAAGCCGTCGGCGGTGTGCGGTGGTGGACGTGCGCGCCGGTTATAGAGGGTGGAAAGTCGTGTAAGAAAAACCCGCGGCACCCTGCCACCGCAACCTCATCGGCCCTCTTTCTTTCCTTCTCGCTCTTCGCCCGATATTTCCTTCCCTCCGCGTTATCTCGGTCCCCTCTGGTTTTTCAACCCCCTCTTCCCGTCTCGGTAATAGACGGCGGTTCTACTTAAGTGCGGGGCACGTTGCGCCTCTCCTCGTCCACCATTTTTCTCTCTCGCGCGCTTTTCTCTATCTCTATCTCTCTCTCTCTCTCTTTCGCTCTTCCCTCGCGTCTTTCTTCTTCCCGGGTCTTTATTCTCGCTCGTTTAAAAGGGACGTATGTATGTATGGCCGCGTGTACGCCGCTTTTATGTGAAATTCTTGGGGCGAGCATCGAAAGAGAGACTTATCACGCCGCTGTCAGAAACGCGCTCCGTCTGTGTGTGTGTATGTGTGTGTGTGCGGATTCGAATCTGTGCGTGTGAATGATAGCACGCGCGCGCGTTCACATACGCACGTCCGCATTCTCTCGCACACCGGCGTCGCGCGCGCGCTCGTTAATTTAATTAACCCTACGGACATTTCCGGCGCGGACAGCCAGCGTACTCGGCCGTGCCTTCCACGATAATGCGCACGCGGACGCGCTTTCGCGCGGCGTCGTCGTCGTCACTTTCGTTGACCCGAGTAACATCGGGGGTGGCGAAATTACGCGCGCGGCATGACGGTGATGTACTGTGTCGTCCTGTGTGACACTGTACTACACTGTATGAGAGTTTACGCTACAGCATTTTGTGCATATGCTTGTGCACAATGGGAGCCGAGCCAGAGGCAACTGTCGTACGTATTATAAGGTTTTAATAGAGAATTTTTAATTCGTTTAGTGCTTGATGAAGAAATAAAAACTATTTTGAGAATGTCAACAAGGATAAAAATATTCTTCTCGGTGTAACATCGCGGCACGCAATTGAAACTTTCACAAGTGTTCAAAAAATGAATTATGCGCAATATGAACTGAAAGATAAATAAGCTTTTATATAAATATTAAAAACGTCGAAAAAACGATCTTTATTATTACGTGTATTATATTATAAATAGTTTGATTATATTCAGGTTTTGTCAGTGCGCGCGCTGACAATTGTAATAAGCCCACGAACGGCTTCATAATATAGATAATATCGTCATTATCGTGCGATTATTAGGTGAGGTCGGTGTGATTGTGGACGATCGCCAAGCCTTTCCCATTCCCGCCGCCGGTTATTATTATTATCATCATTATTGTTATCATTATTACTATACTGGTAAATTTGGCAAGAGGAGGGAAGCTGTGAAATTCTCTCTCGGCGATAATATAATTACCTACACCTACAAGAAAATTACATCGTACCCTCTCTCGCGCGCGCTGCCCCGCAAGTCTGTGCCACACGCGCACGATAACACGCGCGCGCGCGCGCGCTCTCGCGCTCGCGAGTTCGACGACGGTGGTAGTGCGAGATAATAAAGTTGATAAGAGTGTAGAGGGCCGCTCCGCGTAATCCCTACCCGCCGAAAGAGAGCAAACGGGATAGCAACGGAGAAAGGGGAGGACGAGGGCGAGCGGCGATACGCGACGAACGGGGTGTGCGAGCGAGAGAGCGTCGGCGGGGTATCGGCACGGGGGGTGCGGAGGGTTGAATGGGCGTGGCTGGCGACTGCCGACGAGGCAGGCGATTGGACGGTCCACGGGGCGGCTTCGTCAAATAAAATCCAATCGTCGAGACCAAAGGAATGCGAATCTCCAAGCTTTTTTCCTACCCTTGCAACGATGAGGCGGCGAGCCGCTTATTCTCCTTCCATCCCTCCGTTCATTTTCTCTTCCTCCTCCTCCTTCTTTTCCGATTCTCGCTCTAGGTAGGTTTCCGTGAGCCTTTCGTACCCCCTCGTCCTTTCTCTCCCGTCGTTCTCTTTTCCTTCGCCTCTCAAGGGGGTGCGCGCAGCGCCGTTTGATGGGAGTATGATTTTATTACGGCATTACCGAGCGAGCCAAACCCCGAATTGCTCGGCTTATAGTCCGTATTATCTCACCTAAGAGGGAAAGAAGGGGCGGCAGGAAGATAGAGGGAGGGGCGAACCGATGGAGTAAAGGGGAGAAAGGGACACGTCGCGCGGAGCACCCACCCCTCGCGATACCCTTCTTCGTAAGGCCGCTGCCTGTGCACGTACGTACGGGGTGGTGTTTCGAGAACGCCGACGATGCCGCTGACGTCCGGGTCGGAGGAGGGGAACTAGTGAGCCACCTATATGTGCCTTTGTGGGGCCTTCATTCGAGGGTTGCATGCTCTCACGTTGCCGCTACCACCACTAACCCCCCTTCCGTGCGTTCGGAAGGCACGCATGCAGGCACGTCAGTTGACATCCTGCTGCCGAAATCGCACGTCCTCGCCGTCGTCCTCGCGCGTGAAGTGACGTTGCGTGCGCGATCATGTGATTTCGCACGGTGCGATCCCCCGCGAACTTGCGACGACGATCCTCGCGAGAAACGGGGGTGGGCCAGCTTCCTTGTCAGGGAAAGAGAGAGAGAGAGAGAGAGAGAACTTAGACACGTCGCTGTAAACACGGTGCAAGTTAGTTTCCCTGGTACTCGAATCAGAAACTCCGCAAGGTCAACACGGCGCGCACCAACGTAGTCGATTGACAGTGTAAGATGTTGAAATATAATTTATTCATATAGTTACCTTATCTAAAACTGCTAATAATCCCGAACAATGAGGCCAAAGAGATCGAAGGAAACAGAATTTCCCGAAGTGTGTTTAGTGATCTGAAATAATCAGTGTGAACATTGCGAATTTTAAACTGAAAGAGATACGCCACAAATCTTTGATCAGCTCGCAGAAATGACCAAGTTTTACGCGCGAATTTTAGACAGAAGAAACGTGACAATGCTCTTATCGATAAATAGGAGTTCGAAGTAGCGATGAACTTAACGTGCTTTAAACTGGATAAAAAATTACTCAAACTCACGACGCAGTAAATAAAATTGTCGTATCTTGAAGAGTCGAGAACTTCTCAAGCTCGTGCCGAGAAAATCTGGTGTCAATCTGTTCGATCGAGACTCACGTTTGGAGGTGACGATCCTTGTAATCGTAAGGCCAGCAGCCGTGATATGTTCCCCTCGTCAGCGGCGATGCTGAAGAATCTGCAACAGAGTGCCATGACCTCGCCTTTCTTAATGGAGAACCTGCTCCAGAGCAAGGCGTCGCCGGGGACCGATCTCACCAGTCTGACCTTGAACTGGGCCGCGAGTTTGGTGGCGCGACAGCGCGAGAGAGAATGCGAGGCGAATCTCCGTCTCGTTCGAGACAGATCGTCTCCGAGCGATCTCGCGCAGGATCACATGGAACAGCGATCCGGGCCGGTTGGCGGACGCGATCGCATGATGATCGATTGCAGGGATCAACCGCCGAGATCCGGCGGCTGTAGAACCGGCGATACGCGGCAGCACGACAGGATGCAGCTCCTTCAGCGCGACAAGGAGGTTCTGGAGAGGAGCCAGGGTGTGTACGTGGACATGGAGAACGAGCGAATGGACGGTCCGGTTGTGGTGGACCGTCTGTGCGCGATGGAGAGGCTCTGCAACGAGAGGATCGACAATCGATCGACCAATTCCGGCGTGGAATCGTGCAACTCGAACGTCGACGAGGATCCGCTTCCGGGCGCGGAACTGGACGGCGGTCTCCAGACCGCCGACAGAGACGAGATGATGCTGGGCGAGCGTGTATCCGCGATCGAGATAGACAGACGGTACGACCTTGGATGCAGAAACGTCATGCACACGTCCGACGAGATGACGATCGTACCAGGCGAGAGAGAGACGGCGTCGGCGGCGGCGGTCGAGCGTGCCGTCGACAGAATAGGCGAGAGGACCACCGCCGCTTGCTCCTGCGGCGACGAGCAATGCTCCGGCCCGGCGTGCAGAACTATCCAGGAGAAGGAAAAGCCGCAGCTCAAGTTCAGCGTTAGCGCAATACTCGGCGGTAATCACGACAGGAGGCCGCATCCCGGTAATTCCAATTGACGAACGTTTAACTGACATAATTGAGTCGATAACTGTCTTGACGTTTTAGTTGAGAGACTCATCGGGAACGAAATTAGAGTAATCAGAGTGATACATAGAGAGTTAAACAAATATCTTTTTGTAGCTTAAAAAACGTAAGAAAACAAAATTTTAAACAATAGAAAAAAATAACATAATAATGATTGTTAATGTAAGTTGACATATATATATATCGCGAATAACGATATATATAGATAAAAAAACGATACTAATTTATTTTATTGATAAATATTGACTTACGACTTTAACGAATTTTTTCGATTCAATTTTTTAAAGTTTTACAGATATAGTAAAACTGATGATTGAATCTGCGAAAAATATCAAGAAAATACACATCTCAATACATATCTATTTTTTGTTCTTCAACTTCGCAATAATAGATATTGGTCGAGAACACGTACTGACGGAATGTTTTAATAGTCCAGTAGTACGTGTGCATCTTATAGTCGACGACGATTGCGATCGCAAATCTGTCCACCCTCGACTACAATTCGTCGAGAAAAGTTTCGTTTGGCGGCGATCGGACGGCTTTCTCGCAGAGACTATTGAAACAAAGCTCACCACAAATCAGTGTCGCGAGCAGACTTCTGTCGTCGGTCCCTAAATCTCATCCGCACACCCTCAAGACGAGTCGCGCAGCGTGCGTGCGGGGTGGAGCGCACAGGGCGTCAGCTGGTCCGCCACTTACCTTCACCCCAATATTAAGCCCTTACGATTGGTGCCTATAATATTAGACAAGCGGCAGGATTCAATGATGTATTGCGATGCTTATCGCGCGTTTCTCCCGTTCGTCGTGATTTGGTCCCGAACAAGTTGCCGCGAAATTCTCGCGAAGTAATGCAAGAGATCGAAAAGTAAGATTATCGATGACACATAATTGACTGTGTACTTATTCAGCGATAATGATGAGAAAAACTTATTATTCACGACCTAACTGTACTTTTTTTTTTCACATTTTTATAAATCGAAAAGCAGAATATTATTCCAGAAAATGAAAAATGAACTTGATAAGGGAATGAAATAACTAAATTATTCGCAATTACATATAAACTTTATGAGAATTACTAATTAATCTTTGTGAGCAAGTGCGCGCGCGCGCGCGCGCGATGTAATTTTTTAGCAATAACGTAACTGCGTCGAGACAGGAGAAGCGATTTTTTACCGTCATCTGAAGAATGCGTGAAAAATTGTTACGGATTATACGATTCTCCCACGCAAAAGTCACAATGCCGTCCCGTCATTCACAGGACGTCCGAACATTCGCAAGTTTTGCACGTCCGACGGGCCGGTGGACCCTCGTGTATACACAATGTGCCGACCAATCTTCGTCCGGCGTGTGCCCTCATTGTCACTCTTTCCTACGGTGGTGCCGAGCGAGTTTACCCCCCGCGCTTCTGATTGACACGAGTCGATAGAGAGACCGTGGTGGACGCGCGATAAACGCGCGTAGACGCACTAGATGCATAAACTGTACATAAATCGCGAAGCGAGGGGGTGTCGAGCGGAAGAGTGAGAGGGCGCGTCACGAAGGTGGAGAGAGGTGAATGTTGCATTTAACATTGGCGAATTGCATGCATCTGCCGGCAGAAGGATACGCAGGGGCGGAAAGAGAGACATCGCGCGCGCGAGGGGGGAAAGGGACCTCGTGTGCACGGGGGTGGTAATGGGGAAATTCGGTGCGTTCGAGATACGGGGTTGGAAGGTGGACGGCGGGGGGGGTTTTCGTGCGTTTGTCGGATAGCGAATGCATTGACCGTGCCACGTGCATGTGTTACATCCCCCCTGGATCCTCCGTACGTACCTAGAGACCGCACCCCTCTTCCTCTCTTTCTCCCTCCCTCCCTTCCGCCCCCCCAATCTCTCACCGCGAATAGACCCTCCAGCATCCACGAGCGTGGCACCGGCGTCCTCCCACTGTCCTCCTTCCTCTCTGCCCTGCTCTTCTCCACCTCGCGTATGCATCCTCACCCCTGCTTCCCCCACTGTGCCCAGTATATACTCGGTGGTAACCGTTCCTCCCTCCCGCGCGCGGGCTTATATGTCATGTCGAAATGTTTTGAAATAATTGCGCGAAAAAGTGATTGGCAACAAACTCGAAATTCATCGACGAGAGCCGCTCGCGGCGGGACGAGAATTTGAGCGAGAGGGCAAGGGGGTAAATAGGGTGGTTGCGAGGGATGATCCAGCGCAGGGGGGCTGCGCGGGAGGGAAGGGAATCGGTGTCTGACGGACGCGAGCGACGTTGAATTTCGAATAGCATTTTCACCAATCGTCCCGCGATTTGCCATTGCCTCCCTCCCCATTTCACCCTCGCCCCCGTGTTTCTCCCCCGCGAGCCGCCTCTCGCGGCTCATGTTTTTTGTTGCGTATCGCAACGATTATTGATATTTTTCGATATTGACTGTGTGTCGAGCACGAGTCTCGATTTAATGCGCGTATCTCCCGTTAAAAAAAAGTCGCATTTTATTCGGTGGTTAAATAAGAGTCTGTGAAAAAAAAGAAAAAGAGAGAATGATCGAAGAAAGAAGAGGCAATTACACGAACGAGTTTGATTTACAATATTAAAAATAAAAAAAGAAGAGAATTTGAGAACAAAATATTTTCGACTAGAAACTTTTGAGAATCAATTGTTATTACGTTAATTCGATCTGTAATTTATGAAGAAAGTAAAGAAAAAAGGAGAAAAACCAAAGTTACACACACACAGATGCAGGAACGTTTGGATATGTCGCGATATGGCGGATGTCGTCGTTAATTCGAAAAAAAGAAGAAAACAAAAAAGAAAGCACATTTTACATTTGAACGCAAAGATCATGAATGAAAATTAAAGACTGTGCGACAGAAAGTAAGCACGTCTTTATTATTGCGTGCTACGTCAAATCAACTTCGCGTTATTCTTCACGGTCGATCAACCGTCCAAAATCTCGAAACGTTTCAGCAACATCCTCGTGGAGAATCGCTTCGCCAAACTCATCCTAAGACAAACACGTTTCCTGTTCGGCGACAAACCCGCACTCGGTAAAAATCGGGGCGTCGTGTACGCTCGCCGTTCCATAAACGAGCAACCCCCCTCTATTCACGAGGCGGAGACCTGCAGCGCGATGTATCTAGTTAATAATGCATCCGTGACCGTAATCCGAAAGAATAACCAGCGATATATGTTGTAATCTCGTAACCTGAAGGTCCGGGGGGGCTGCTTAAGCCCGACGCACAAAAAAAAGGACGCAAAGGGGGCCCACAACTGTAACAACACGAGAGCCGTCCCGGAGTTTCTCGAAACCGCAGACAGGAGGTTTAATCTCACATGACGCGCGCGAGAGAGAAAGAGAGAGAGAAAGAGAGAAAGGAGGGGGCAAGGATGAACATCACAAGGGGACTGACTGTTATGTCGGGGTAGGTGGGGCGGTTTAAAAAACTATTCCCATTCAGTGTTTCGGTTGGAGGCTAAGCTCGGTTATTAGGTCGCCGTGGCTAAGCAGAGCGCGCTTCTCTCTCATTGGCCGGCTACGAAAACAACGATAAAAGGCGATGAGTATTTTATAGGGTACAGTGCGAGACACAATGGGACGCCGTGTATGGGCCATTGTCAGGGCATTGTCTGGACGCGAACGCAAGGCAAGCCTTCTCTTTCTCTTTTTCCTCTTACTCCATCTTTCTCTTTTGCACCTCGAGCCCGGCTTTGCGCAAGCCTCCATTATTTTATTATTTTCAAACACGTCACTTTTTTAGCGAGAGCGCTCTCTCTCTCTCTCTCTCTCTATCTCCATCTCTCCTCTCCCTTTCTGGGCGTGGCGAAGAGACACTGCAAAAAAACATGTTGGAAATCGCACAATCGAGACGATCAACCCTTATAGGCATTATTAATGTGGATAGAGAAAGAGAGAGAGAGAGAGAGAAAGGTGGACGAGTTTGCCCAGAGGGTGAACTGCTCGACGGGGGCTGGAGAGTCGACCAAATTTTCTTTCATGCCCGAACTCTGCTCCTCGAGACGGCGGATACGCGTCAGAGCACGTAGTTAACTTTCGTGTTGTCGATAAATCTTCCTGCGGAGACGCGATGGGGAGCTCAACGAAAGTGTCGTTGCACAACGATGAAGAATCTCGGCGCATAACTTTTACCCAAGGGATTTTATTAAAGCCTCTTCTATTAAAAAATTTTCTAATTTTTTTGTCATAAAAAATGTGTCGATCGAATTAGCGTTTCTCTAAAAAAAAAAAAAAAAAAAAAAAAATGTTTAGCTTGAAGTTAAATGAAAAAGAAATCTATTATCGAGTTGCAATCCGGGAGATTAATTAAAATTTACGAATTAACGTTTGAATTTAATTGTTTACACGCTAACGACTCGCGAAAACTATTAATTTCCGTATTTTGCGATCAAATAAAGTTCCGTTTAATGCTCTGCATAATCTCTCTCTTTAAATATATAGAGAGAAAAAGTAGTACGATATCTTTTTCGCACGCATTAATAAAAAAAAAAAATCATATTGAATAATATTATATGAAGAAATAAGAGAAAATTACAATTGTACGTAAAATATCTGCGTTAAAAAAAATCTCATATTTTTAATAATTTTAATAATACACGTGTGTGTCGTGCGGCAAAGATCTTTTCTCTATTTCTCTCCAATTTTACCGTCGTGCATTTGAATAAAATGTGAGTTACCACTAAAGCGAACGGTTTGTCCGTACACAGTCGTATTTTACGGCGCATAAGACCGAGGATATCCGAAGCAGTCAGTTGGTCGCACAAATGTCTGGCTATTTACCCCGGGCGGAGGTGTTGAAGCGTGCGCCAACAAGAGATCGGGCTCCGCCTGGAGCAGTTAAGGAGGGTTTTAGTCTCGGGGGTGTCGGCCCGAATTATGCAACACGAAGGAATACGGCGACTTAGGTATTCGCTCGCACGTAAATCCGCCACCCCGGGCACATTTTGCCGTGAAACACAGCCGGAGAGCGTTCCATATTTAATCGCCGTCGCGGTTTACGTCTCCATATTCGGAAGCCTCAAAACTTCCATAAAACGTCACCCGATATTCCCGCATGAATTAATATGAATATCTGACGAGAGAAGCGCCGTATAGAAACACACCGCGCATAAATTGTATATCGTGTTTTGACGATGAAAATGTAAATTAAGTCACGTAAGGAAAAAGTTTAGATAGTAGACCGAGATATGAATAAATAAAAATGGAAACGATGACCACGACTTATTTGTCTAACGGTGAACGTTAATTTGCAATATTTTGTTTCGTGCAGATAATTTTCAAGGATTACCGCCAGAGGCGATACCCGCCTTTCTGCAAAATCTGCAGAACTCGGCGAGCTACAATATCGCCAAACCGATCGCGAGGCCGGCGGCTTATCATCCTTATCACAGGCCGAGTCATCAACCACCTCAACGACACTTACCGCCGAACGCTCATCACACGCTGCAGCAATTGTTTTACAGAGGCCCATACTTGACAGGTAAAAAGTTACACAATATAGCACTGCGGATAAAAATTGCTTTTGTTGTGCAAAATCTATTAAAATTTTGATTTTATTTAATAATAATTAGATTTAGTGCTCGATTATTTATAATATCGAAGAAACATAGTTGTCGAATTTTTGTCCAGTATTTTTTAAGTATATTCAGATAATTCTCAAACACACATATGCGCTCTTGAAAAATGCGATACAAGATATTTTGTACACATCGTAAACGATATATTTCCGGGTTTCGGATATTTATTATATTTCGTAGGTCGTCGCGAATATTCCGCAGTTAATAAACAAGAGCGGACGGACGACGCGGAAACACGGGGAACCCCGACGAACATTTAAAACCGAAACTTCCGCATATGGCGCCAGGCAGCGAGAGCGCGCGCGTATAAACGCTCGCGCGCGCGGCCACGTGCACGGGTCTCGCGCACACACGGCGGCGGGTTTATCGAATATCTTGTTATAGGTAGGCTCGTATGGGACATGGAGTGCATATGAAGTGCAGTGAAAGCACTACCATATTATGTACATGCTCCGCCACAAGGCAAAATGCACGCATGCAACAAGTGCGTGCAAATATCATCGGTGCAGATAATACCATCATGCTCAGCTTGGCAATATCGCGCAGACACGATCTGGAGATTCAATTGCCCGTCTGTTATTAGATGACTTTGATACAATCGGGCGATCGGGCGGATCGCGTGGCCCGCGCGCGAATAATGCGATGTGTTTTAAACAATTCTCACGCGCGCTAATTTTTTGCACAGGTTTTCTTTTGCGTTCGACGTGAGTTTTTGCAGCGTTGTTCGCGTCGTTTGATCATTATTTCGGAAGAAAGTAAAAAACAGTATTGTTGTATAATTGTAGTTTTAAAAATTATTCAAATGTTCTTTGTAAGAAGTTTTATTGTATTAAAATACATCGATACGCGTGAGATATGATAGTTTTTTTTTTTTTTTTTTTTTATCATGTTTTTATCGTGTAACAAAGCATATCTCGTACTTCGCCTCTATCGCATATGGGGTTTTTATGATGACTGTTTTTTTGTATTCTTTATCGACATCAACGTAGATTGTTTCTTTCTGTGCAGAGTAAAATAATATCGAAGTAATGAAATTATTTCGATGTATTTTTTCTCGATATAGTCGCTAGTTCCGGGACCGGAAGTCATCATCCGGGCACACCCGGCGGTGGTGCCGTATTTCCGGGTGCTATTCAAGGCAGCATCGGCGACTTTTCCGGAACAGGTCTGGTTTTTCCGTGGGCGACGAACGCGCGCGGCAAACCACGTCGAGGAATGATGAGAAGAGCCGTTTTCTCGGACCTCCAGCGACGTGGGCTCGAGAAAAGGTTCCAGATACAGAAGTACATCAGTAAACCAGATCGCAAGAAGCTCGCCGAAAAACTGGGACTCAAGGATTCGCAGGTGAGCGAACATAAATTTGTCTGGGGAAGAAGAAGAGAAAGAAAACTTTTTTACATATATATCTTTCCAAAAAAAAGATTGTTCGAACGATGCACAATTTAATATTTCGCGAGAATTGTGTGGTTTTTTTTTTTTTTTTGCTATATTTCAACGAATTTATCAAGCACCAAGCAAGTCGCGACCTTCTTCTTGCATTGACGCAGTTTTCCGAACACCGGGCACATCAATGACATATCAATTATAGTGCGCATCGGAGCACGTAATTCGATTCCTTGTGATCCAGAATTCTCGCTCTCGATAATCGCATCAGGCATGTCATATGCAGGCAGATTTGCATACGCGATGATAGGCGGATGTGCTCCGTGTTGTATTACAATCGAGAGGCTGCACCGTGAACATTAGAGACGGCACACGGTGTTTAATCCTCGTGCTTAATGATCTCCTAGACGCAATAGTAGTTCAAACCGATCTGTATAACGTGCTAATTGGAATCGTAATTAATCAACAAAATGTACTGACGCGATTTTAACGAAAAATATAAATTTTGTTAACAATTTCCCTGATGTTGATATGATTGCACTTACTATAGAGAGTAATTCTCTATAGTAATTCTTTTTTTGGTAATAAAATCATATGATCTATCTTTTGTCACGTCAAAAATTGTTCAAATCTTTTTCCTTGTGTTCATGGTTTTGTCGATGTGTATACGAAGTTGTCTGTTTATTTGCACATTTTCTGATAATTTCCGTGAATTTATTTTCCGTGTTCCATTCAACAGATTTCAAATAATTGAATCGCAGAAAATCAGGTCGAGAAAATAGTCTATTAGGAAAGTGAATAATGATTTGCAGAATGATCCCGCGGGAGATAATCGCGTTCTTGATAACGGGCCGTTATCGAGCAGTTAGGCGCGTGCAAGACCGGAAGATACGTCGAGAATATATATTGTGCTTAATGACCTTATTAGAGCACTAATTGTCGCTTTAGCGAAGTACGAATCCCTCGTATTCAACGCTGAGAGAATTTAGTTCCGCCATGCAGAAAGCTCTGCTCTCTTCCCTTCTCTCTCTCTCTCTCGCGGCTTTATTTGGCAGATTGATAGAGACTAATGCTCGGTTTTGTCGAATACAAACCCGAATCTACCGCGCGCAAGTATACGCGATTGAAACTCTCCGAGTGTGCCGAGTTCGCCTAATTACACGAAGAAGTATATCGATTTCAAGAACGATCGAGAGTAATTGCAGTTTATCAGCTTGGCGCAATATAATGTAATATAAATTCTTCCTCATCCCCCGCGCGTGTATATTACTTAACTTCACGTAATAATAATCTCAATGCCAATCACGAAGAACTTTCCAAGAGAAGAGCAAGGCAAATTCAATAAAAAAAAAAAACAAACGTCCTCGAATTTTTAATTATATGTTTATTTTTGTATTTACGTTATTTTTATTATCGGACTTTTATTGAAAAGAATCTCTTTCTCTCTCTCTCTTTTAAATTAGTTAATTTAGCAATTGTTCTTGATCTTGTAAAGGACGGGATGTTACATACATGTTACCTGTTGCTACCATAGAAAATGCAATAATCGCAATTGCAACAAACGCATAAATTTTGCATTGAAGCTGCAGGTTTGTTATAGGGCGCGATGTAGAGTGATAAATTTTGTTACGTCACGTTCCGTTGCTATTTTCCGGAATGTATCGCATCGCCGGTGCTTTCGGAAAATTTGCTCCACAACATCGACGCGCGAGCGATTTATTCAATCGTCAATTCGTTTATTCAAATTTGGACGACACGCGAGATGAAATAAAAAAAAGTCTCGAATGTTGGTCGTGTGTCGCGGACATTCGCTTGCGTTTAGCGCGCAAAACGGCCGAACTACGCTCATGAAATCAAATGAAACTAACTCACAGTGCCATTTCCGGGTATCGTTTAGTTTCATTAGCGTCGCCGAGCTGGGGCTTGGCAGCCGAACGGCGTCGGGACGTCCACTCATGTGCAACGCGTATAGCACCGCGTGCAATACGTACACACACACACACATATATATATGTTATACAATATACACACACGTACACACACCTACATGTGCGACTAATGAACTGGCATCGCCCGATTAACCCCAAACCGTGGTGGGTATTACGTGCCTAGCTCTCTTCCTTCCTCTCTTCCGGCTGCGATTTCTCTTTCTCTTATGCGTATTAACACGATATGTCGATACCGTCCCGCGAATCCACGCATACGTAAAATGCACGCCTGCAAGTCTACGGCACTTAAAGGTGCCTCGCTCTATATTCGAGATAATTACTCTGTATATCGTGCATTACGCGGAAGTGAACAGATCGTTGCTTAATTCGCAAATCGCTCTTGTAATTGGTTCTCTTAGTCGAGCAGCGAACGACGTGTGTGCGCGTTTGTTGAAATACTCCGCTAAAATAATTGAAGCATTCGGAAACTATACAAACGCACTGAATTAATTATTGTCGAGTTTTAAGAAGAAAATTTATATATTAAAAATTTGAGATTCCGCGATTGTCACGCGCTGTTTTCTTTTTTTGCGCTATCCGTCGATTGTGAAACTCGACTCGGCTTTGGTTTTTAAATTTTATTTGCAATCGAAATGCGAAAGAATGTACTACGTATTAAAATTATGTAAATTACAAAATTTGTCTAAAATCTCTTTATTTAAACGATTAAGAATCGAAGAAAGTTGAAAATTTGAAGTCAAGGGAGCGACACAATTTCACGAATGAGCTCCACTGACAAAGATGAAGTTTTGGAAATTTTAAGTCATTATCGCTTTCCGATCGGCCGAGATGGTAGCGTGAGAAGATTGAGCAAACAAGAAGCCGTGTCTGGTTGGATGAATTGTGGTCGCGGTGAGTACATGGTCGAGCAAGAAAGACAACGGCGGCGCGCGAGAAAGGGACAGGGCGGGCGTAGAAGACTGTGTAGGGATATATCCTCATGTATAATTCACACCTCGAGCGCCATGCTTCCACCGCCATTGGTCGAGGCTCACTCTGTCGCTGGTTTTACGAGAAAATCTAAGGATCAAGCGCGTCGCATACACACGCGCGCGCACACAGAAATCGGCCGCGCACGTATACGTGCACGCGAAGCGAAGCTCGTTTCCCGTCCTCACCGAGACGAGTGAATTGGCGTTTCTTGCGATTCCGCAATCCGCATACAAAAGGTGATTTTGCGCCTTTCTTCCGTCGCGCGCCCTCTCTTCCCGTTCGTTGAGCGATTGCGGACAACGTGATAAGAATCTAGAGCGGATATTCGCGTCGAATATATAAACTCGAGTGCGGCGCGCAAATACGGTGGTAAAACTGAAAATTTTGAATAGCAGAAATTTGTCAATCATATAAAACATATCTAATCGACGAGAAATATCTGAAGAATCGAAGTATCGTCGAGAGAGTATCTCCTATGCAAAGATCGATCGATCGGGTATTTTGTCGCGACGTGAATTTTGTTCCTCTTTTTTTTCTTTGCGCGCGCGTTTTTCGTATGTATATTCTAGTTAGATCTGAAGACTTCGGAAGATTCGAAATTTTTGAACTAAGTGAGATAAAGCGACATCGTTCATTGATTCCGCGGAAACGGAATGGTTTTGTCGAAGTGTGTGCCAAGCAAAATGGCAATTTTGATCGGTCGATCCCAATGAAATGATACTTCGGTCCCGTAAGTACATATCGAACTTGATCCCGTCGTTAAAAGCAATTGAACTCCGACCGAACGCACCCGCAATATCTCTAACATTACTTTTTATCGCGCGCTCGCGAGAGAGAAACTTTTCCCAGCTTTATTAGAGGGTGTTTCCGGGGGGTCGGGAGTTCTCTCGTGCGATTTGAGGACTGTGCGATTCTGCGCACTCGTCGGCCGGCTATCTAATATCACGGTTCGCCACACGAACGCCCATAAAAGCGATTATTGTCCAATGATAGTTCCTTTCTCTTTGTCACTCGCTCAGCCGCCGCTCGTTCGATTCCGTACCCGTCTCTTTCTCTCCTTACCGATGTCTCTTAATAGCGACGAAGTGTTGGCAACAGATGCCGAATTTCACATCTCCCTTAATGTACCGAGTGCGCGATAATATCACTATCGCAACTTCCGTCGTCGGTGTTTGCAATCTAAGTTATCGAGCTATCGACGTGTCAGATGCGTGTCGAAATAGCATTGTTACCGCCGGCATTGCTCGTTATCACGTTGTTACGTAGTTTCATATCACACGCTACATTTCAATTTATATATTTACGCAACTATAAGCGAAACGTCGACGTTCGAATACACTCTTGTGCCACAAAACTACTTACGCGATTCTTTATTTAAAAAAAAAGAAAGATGCTACGTTCACGTAAAGTGCGCAAACGACGTCTCGAAATATTTTATTTTTTTATATCAAAACGCTCGCAAGTGAATTGGTTTTTAATTTTTTGAACATTTTCTCCGCCGGAGTCTTTTTTTTTTTGTACAAAATACCTACACATACGCGACAAATGCGATTTGAAGATTACCTCAAATTATCGCACCCTGGATTGCTTGCCGGACTCATGAATCTTTTCTCGAATTTAATTAAGGACTTGCAATGCCACGGGTGGATGATAATAATAAAGCTTTTCCCGGGAGTAATCTGTACTTTGAGGGGCGGCGGAGAAGGGTCGACGGAGAGAGGAACGGATGAGAGAAAGCGAGGTGCCGTTTCACACAGGTTCGAGGCTTCACTACAGTTTATGACGAGGGTGGGTTTAAGAGGAACGTCGAGGGTTAAAGGAGGATAACTAAAGTAATTAGTGATGGTGAGCGAGAGCCAAACCCCTTTCTTGGCTATGTACGCGTGCACCCTTATCCCTCTCTCAGCGCCTTTAACGAGATGAAGATGTTGATTTATCGCGAGATTCCGGTTTCTCTCAGAAGCCGCGAAGGCTCATCATCGATTTTCGTATTAGAGAAAGAGAGAGAGAGAGAGAGAGAGAGAGAGAAATAACTTTGTGTTTTATTACTTTTATCAACAAAATTTTAAGAGAATATTAATTTGCAAAATTATTTGCAAAAAATCTTATATTTTAAATAAATTTCAATATCTTACGTAACATTTTATTATCGATAAAATAAAATTATCTAATAATTACGCCGTTTATGTAACAATTACATAGAAGATTTGTATTCTGTGATAAAAAAAAAAAATAAAACTGAAAATTAAACGTAGTTGTTTGAAGAGATCCGCGGGAAATACACTGTAACGTCGGGAAAGTAAAAGACGCTTTTCATCTCCGCCTTGGGGGAACATTGAGACAGCGGAGCAACGTCTCCTGTCAGAATCGCTCGCCCGTAGGTAGAACTCCCCAACCCACCCACCTCCACCCATCAACGCCGTCGACCTTAAATTATCTGGAATTATGAGGAAGCCGGCCACTTTCATGCCCGGGAACGTCTCCGCGTTATGTCGGACCCACCGGCGGAAACGACGGAAAAATTAAAGAGAGCCCTCGGGGCTTGTTATCTTTTTAATAATCAGAACCGACGGGCACGCGAGAGGAGAGTGGGAGGGGGTGAGGATGAGGATGGACGGAGGTTTCCCTTCTTCTTACAAGTTGCCAGAGCTGTCAGAATCACGCCGCGAGCTTAATTCGCGATATAAAGGCACGGAATCCTACTTGCGCGCCCGGCCGATTTTCACGGAACTCATCCCCGACGTCGCTCCGAATCGGGGATCTCGTTAGTCGGATACGGCAAAAATTACAAGTTTCTTTTTATATCGTTTTATTTCCCTTCGCGGAAACGGACTCGTGCACGATCGAGTTGTGACGCGACTTGACGTGGCGACTTTTTAACAGAAATTAGAGAAACGACACGTGTTCTCTTCTCTGCGTTGGAAAAAAAAAACACACAACATACATTTTACGGTGTGTTTTTTTTTATTTATACGAGATTGTCTTCTTAAACTTTAATTTCCGTCAGAGAAACGCCCGTCCGATTAAATGGATGCACAATGCCGGCTTTTACGCCGACAAATCTTCAGGCTGGGAATTAAAATCCTTATTTGATCTCTTCGTTTCTTCATCTCTCTCTCTCTCTCTCTCTCTCTCTCTCTCTTTCTCGAGGACAAGTGTCCCTCTTAGATCCTCTATAGATTTCGTGAATTATATTAAAGAATAGGGGAAAAATGAATTTCTTCAGCCTGAATGTTGTTGGCAGCCTATTTAATCCTCGCAAAAGAGACGGGGATTCACGTGATTCCGCAAGATATGATATCGCGAAGTTCTCTCCTTTGTGCGCGAAGTGAAAAAAAAAAAAAAAGTGATTCTAAATTACAGCGCGCGCGAGATAAGAAAAGTTTAATTT
Organism: Pseudomyrmex gracilis; assembly: GCF_002006095.1. NCBI lineage: Eukaryota > Metazoa > Arthropoda > Insecta > Hymenoptera > Formicidae > Pseudomyrmex > Pseudomyrmex gracilis. The sequence goes on from NW_018020596.1 coordinate 539,143, forward strand.
ATTTTCCTTTTTATATAAATATATGTGTAAGTACATGCCAACGCGTTTGTTCAAAATCTGTCTTTTTTTTTTTTTTTTTACTAACATGCGCGCAAAAATCTTAATTCCGGGACGCGACGAATTCGAGGCGGCGTTCAATAATTATTATCGCGCGCGACGGGCGGTCGAGAAGGTAAACGATCTTCAATTCGATTTCCACGTCGGTCGCGCGGATCGCTCTTTCCCACGGCACTGACGTTGACACGTTAGATAGATCGGCCATTAGGTTTGGCGTTTCGAGAGAAGGATATCGAGTTTCCCGGATTCCGTTGGTCAAATCAATTTGTAGCCATTAGGGCCGGCGGTGATTCGAGTTTGCTTTGGACAAGCTTTTACGAGAGAGCAAATCCGCCGCAGTTGCTCACCGTCGGCGAGGGAGGATAGTCGACTGCCGATTTTATATTTGCACAACCGTCAAAGCTCAAGACAAGGAGATATATATATATACTACATTCTGATGCCTGTCGCAAATCTCCGTCCTTCCCTTCGCCGACTCTTCGTATCCTCTTACAAACTACACACTGGTTGCGCGATAACATCGAAGTGCATAGATCGAACGCGCGCGATTGTTTCTTGCAGCATCGGCTCGATCGACGTAATCTTTTATATAGCAGAGAGAGAGAAAGAGACTGTAGTTTGTATCAGTATGCGCGTCAAGAACAATTTCACATTGCGCGCGTTGTAATATTATATAAAATAATTAGTTTATTATAGTACATTATTACGGCAAAAAATGTATTTTTTATATGTCACAAATTTTTTGTAGCTACTTTTATTTCTATAAAAAATTCTACTCGCGTTATATTTTAAACGACGTGTAAAAGTCATTTTGGAAAACTGAGAGTCCAGGATGAAAATGCGCGTTTTGAAGGTAAAATTCTTCATATTCTCTTTTTTTTTTTTTTTTAAATTTATTTACAAGTTATTCTAGCATATAATAGTTTTCGCGCAGCTTTTTTGTTATCTGTGTATTAAGATAGTGTATTTCTTTTACACGTGCACTCGCTGCGGGAGTCGTTTTTGTGTCAGTCTGGCGGAGAGCTCATTCATCTTGATCGCGAGTGGATCAAAAGTCTCCTGGAGAGAGACGACGACGACCATAACGTTTACCTTAAACGTTCTCTCTCTCTCTCTCTCTCTCTCTCTCTCTCTCTCTATCTTTCTCTCTCCTCGGCTACAATCTGCCGCGGATATTAAAAACAAAGGCCTGCCTCTCGCAGGGCATAACATGAATATAACGCCGCGCAATATCTTACGGCTTTAAGCTCTTCGGCTTAGCCCGTGGACCTTCATGCATTATGGATTTTACTTTGAGAAAGCGTCGTTGCCCTTCCTCCGCGCCGCTCTTCTCCTCGGAGACGGGAAGCTAAGAAACCATGAATATACAATACCGCGGTATGCATATAGATCTTCGTCTTTGTGAATCAACTTTAATCACTTATGGCGAGAGTGCATCACAAAAGTCGAAAGCCGAAACGTCAACGATGCAAACGCCGACGATCCCGACACGGAAATTGTTTTGCCGCTCCGCCGCGTTTTCGCTCCCACAGACAGATGTAAGTTTAATGTAAGTTATAAACATTTAATGAGACTGGGTTTTTTAATACACGAGCTGTCCTGGAAATGGCTTAACTTCTCGTTTTTGAGATCGAACTTATCTCTCCGACGAGAGATCTTGAAGCATACCTCTTCGGTGAGCGAATTTGATGGGACCTCGTCAAATGTTTATGCAACAACTTATTTTTTTTTTTTGCCAAAAAATGTCGTTGAAATGCGTTTAATGTTTAACATTCGCGAATGAACAGCGTTTTTTTGTTTTTCGCTCGGCGCTTTGACAGTTTTTCGATATTAAAATTGATCTTTTTGACTTTTTCAATAAATCCGATTATTTTATATTGCACCGATGAAAAAAAAAAAAAGTTAAAATGTACTTTTTGACATTTGGAAAGAATTTTCGAGAGGGTGTGCGCGTCATCGCCGCATTCTCAAATGCGTTCTCGCATCTCACTCCCGTGACATCTCTCCCGGAAATATCACTTCCGATTTTCGTGCCGGATCGTAGCCACTCTCGCAGCTGTAGCTGCCGTTATACGATCTGCACGCAGACGGATTGTAAATTTGCAAATTGTATCTCGAAACTGTAAACCGTTCCCTTCAACCTTCCCTCCCGTCCTCTTATCGCGAACTAACTTCGATTTCGGGACGATGTTCACCTCTGCCGTTCCCGTATTCATAAAATCAAATGGGTGTGTAACGATAAATACCAGATTCTCTCCTTTTTCGCGGTGACCCACGAAATTTTCGTCTCCCGCACTTTATCGGATAAAATCTTCCGTGTCAGTCTGTTGCAAAAAACTTCTTTATACAATAAAATTAATAATTAACAAATAATATTTAAAAAATTTCCAAAATTATGTTACAACCAAGATTATCCGGAATGTTTTAATTTTCTGCATGAATCTTTAAACTACTGCAGTTTTTGAAAACCGACGACGACGACGACGACGATATTTCGTCGAAAGAGAGAGAGAGAGAGAAAGAGAGAAAGAGAGATCTCATGTACGACATCTCGCCAGGCGCGAGAACATGTGACTTTTTTTCACTCTACATCAGCAATTGCCAGTTCATCTCCGGCTGAATCGCGACGCGGCAGCTTGCGCTGCTCTTTTTACTTTTACGATCGTACCGTCCTATCCGACACTCTCTCACGAAGATATCTGAAAATTTTCCCTCTACGTAACACTGACTTATTCCGTGCAACTTACCCTATTTCAACGTGTGATTAATCCTCTAACTTAAACAATGATACGCAAAATATCTAAAAAAACTACGATATATAATTTTTCGCTCCCATTATCTCGTTGAAAAAAACAAAAAAAACTCGTAAAACGGTTCTCAGTTTTGCGTTTTATTTTCATTGTCGAGCGAGAATTTATTTTACATGAGCTAAGATATAAATATCAGATGGAAATATGATTAAACATTCAGCACAAATAATTAAATAGTCGCGGAGAGAGGAAATTCGTAAAGAAATCGCGCGCGGTGTATAGGTGATTTTTCATACCATCGCGTCCGAAAGCATTAAACGCGCGAGATCCCGCCGGTGTTCGCAATTACGCCTTTATCCGTTCCGAGAAAAACAATCGATTAAATCGTCACCGGGGCGGCGCGGTGCCGATAAATCCGCAAAGGCCCTTTTTCCCCTCTATTATCGCGCGACTTCCTTTCCATACATCAGGCAGCCGTCTGCCCTTCGCCCGCAGGATCGCGCCACGCCGGCAGCTTTGTGCCGTACTTTTTACGTTTGATCCACCCCCTCGTGGCTCATACCCACCTCCGCTCTCTCTCTCTCTCTCTCTCTCTCTTTCTCGCTGACCTCACCCCCGTGTGCCCTCTGTACGGACGGCAACCCCTATTCGCCTCTCTGTCGTCCCTTTTGTTCTCCCCCCACTCTTTGCGCTCTCAACCCTCCAGAAAAAAAGAGATTCCTCTTTCTCTCTTCCTCCTCTCTTACCTCGTCCTTTCGATACGGGCGCGGAAAGAAAATACAGAGAGAGAGAGAGAGAGAGAGAGAGAGAGAGAGAGAGAGATATTTTTTAATGATCTTTAGAAACGAAGCGATTAAGAAGAGAAGTGCCCGTTGATGTGATCATCTTCAATCTATGAATTAATTTCATGGAGGATTGTCTTTTCGATGAGAAAGGTCAAATACGTGGGTCGGTTTTTTATTAGATCAATTACTGACTGTTTTGTTTTTACTCTTGATATCGTATTAATCGGCTTATTTTTTGTTTAAACGCAACAACAATAACAAAATAATTAAGTTTGCTATGTTATATGAACACGAAGAAAAAGTTTTCTTTTTCCCCGAATTGGACTTCTTCTTTCACCGCTTTCCCTGTCTGCTCTTTCTACTGCTATTCCATACACAGAATCGACGAGTGTGCGAGCGGTAGCTCTGAAAAGAGACGCGAGGATCCGTGACCAGTACGGAGGGAGACGGGGAAAGGGGGACGGCAAGAGTGAGTGAGCTGAGGGGTAGTTCTGAGGCCGACGTCATAATCGATCGTCTTTTATTAAACTGCACCAGATGGCGCCACCACCGCACTAGGCACAGCGTGGATGGCACAAGGGGTTGAGTGAAAGAGCGGCGGGGGTGAGACGATCCCCGGGGGAGGAAGAACGAGAGAGTGTGAGGCACGAGGGAGTGCATGAGGGTAGGCGGAAGTAAGGGCGGGCGCGTGGGTGCGAGGAATGGGGCAGGGAGTTAAACGGAGGAGGATTTCTCGGCCCGGGGTTCCTCCAGGAGGGATGGAGAAAGGGTGGAAGACAGAAGGGAGAGAAGGAGAGAGGCCGCAGCCAATCGTTTAACGATTACCCACTCGCGCACTCTATATAACGCCTTTCGGATGTCGTCGTTATGCCTGATCCTCGCGACTATAGCGATATTTGAACAATCCCGGGGTGGACCGATCGTCTGTAGTTCAAGGGGATGATGAACGATTAGTTACTTCCCGCCGAGGATATTCGATCTTCCTAAAATTTAACGCCAATTCGTATATATTATATATATATATATATATATATATATTTGTGAACTATCGTGATGAAATACTCGGGATATAATATTTCTCCGCTTCTCTAATATTCATTGAATTCCCGGGGGTTTTAACGTTTTTGCATCGACTGCGCCGAGTGGATCGTAGCTATATCGCGCGTTCTTACAACCGAGGAGCGAAGAGATATTGAAATCGACACGCGCGCTGCGAGCGAGCAGCTGGAGCTTTTCCTGGAGGACGAAGCGTGCTTGAAAATTCGAGTTGAAGGGATCTTTTCAGAATTGCGCGTATCAACGAATCTTGACAGAACTTACGTCGATGAATGCGAAAAGAACGAGGGATAATCACGGAGAAGTGTGTGTAGCTTCTCAAAGATTTAATTACTTCTTTTTTTTACGACGATTCTACAAATAGTCGAATCCGAACTTGAACTTTTTTTCAGGAAGTAATTCAACATCTCTTTGATTCGGTTTTCTTGGCGCTTCGTCGCGACGTGATAATTTCGAACAAAATCTTCCGCGCTTCGGGGAAGATCCGCTCGGATTTCATCTCCGGATTGGATTCTACAAACGAGCGGCGTAAAAACTGTGCAACTCGCATGTGCACACGCCGTGGGGAAACCGCGGCTTTACTTTCGATCTTCTCTCGCACCCTCGTCCCTCTCTACCTCGCTCTTCATTCTCTCTCTCTCTCTCTCTTTCTCTCTCTCTCTCTCTCTCTCCGTCTCTCTCCTTCTTTTCGTTTTGCGTTTACCGAGAGACGGCGGTGATTGATTGTCCCGTCAGCGGCAGGCAGGCCGGGGAACTAACAAAAGTAACAAAGCACCTCCGTCCTGAGAGAACGCGCTGCCGCCGCCGCCGCCGCCGCCGCCGCGCC